>NC_142789.1:10000-190000 GCF_988280905.1 Pimephales promelas | reverse complement strand
TTCAGATAATTTGCGCTGTTTTTTATGTGGTGAACATGGACACCAGAAACAGACATGTCCCAAACAACAGAACGTTAACATCTTGGCAGATTCACAAATAATTGTTCCGGAGGAAAATGCAGGTGTTCAGGAGAATGCGGGCGTTAAGGGGAAAAATGCGGACGATAAAGAAAAAAACGCGGCTGTTCAGGAGAATGCGGCCGATAAGGGGAAAAATGCGGTCGCAGAAAACAACGCGGCCGTTTGCGAGGTAGACGAAGTTGCTGAGAGAAATGTAGAGATGAATAGTGAAAACACTGGAGATGGCATAGGTTCTACAAGTGTTAATGCTGTAGGGGAACAAAATGAAAGTACAGAATCACAAAAAGTTACTTCTCAGGTCAAAAACAGAGATGAAGCTCAAATGATGGAGTATGTAGAAACAAATTGCAAAAATGATGAAAAATCAGAAGTAAATGAAAGTTGTAGTCAGTCATTTACAGCCAGCTCTAGTGGCGCCAGGTCTGAAAGTGATTCAGATGAATGTGAGACTGAGAGTGTAGGGAGTTTTTTTATGGGAGACATTGACTCTCAAACAGGCACATCAGAATTGAGTGGCTGTGAAATAAAAATCTATTCTACAAAAGAGATTAGTGCTTTCCTTGACGAAACAAAAGGTGTACGGAACCCACAATTTGAATTGTTTTTTCCAGATTTAAGAAGTTTTTTAGCATCTTGTAGAGATGTCATGATAAATACAACCATTGAAGAGTTTAGCAGACAAAAACGTTATCGTCTCAAAAAAATTATGACTAAAGTAAAGAAGATGATTTGTCAAGATACGAAAAAAAATAGTCATTAGGAGTTCCGAGAAAGACAGTGTTGTATAAATATCACCCGCTGGTTTAAGATATTATGACATCCTTAAATATCGGATCGTTAAATGTGAATGGATGTCGAAATAAAGAAAAAAGAAATGCACTTTTCAAATTTTTGGCTTTTAAAAAGTCAAGTGTGATTTTTTTTACAAGAAACACACACAGATGGTTTTAACCAGGCAGAATGGCTAAGTGAATGGAGAGGACAGGTATTTCTTAGCCATGGTTCCAGTGTAAGTGCTGGAGTCGCTGTTCTCATATCGGAAAGCGTTCAGGGTAATGCTTCCAATATGATCGAAATTATTCCTGGAAGAATGCAGCGGGTGGATATTATTTTGCAAGGTCTGTCTTTTTCTTTTATTAATATATATGCGCCTAATGTTGGGTATGAACGAGTTTTATTTTTTAAGAAATTACAGGACGCAATGTCTAGTATTCCTTGTGATAACTTGATCATTGTGGCTGGGGATTTCAATTGTACTCTTGATAATACAGTTGATAGGAATCATGACGAACCGCATCCTAATTCTGCTGAAGCTCTTAAGAAAGTGGTTAATTTTTATTCTCTTGTAGATGTGTGGAGACAATCTTTCCCCAAAAGTAGGCAGTATACATGGCTGAAGGTTAATTCCAATACAATATCGGGCGCTAGATTAGATCGAATATATGTTCAAAAATGTCGAAGAGAAAACTTTTATGATTGTAATATTGTTCCTAATCCAATTTCTGATCATTTCTTTGTCTCTGTTGTAGTTACAACATCGAGTAATACTTTTAAATCTTATTGGCGTTTTAATAATACTCTGTTACGAGATCGCACGTTTGTGCATTTATTTGCTTTCTTTTGGAGAGCTTGGAGAGAGAGAAAGACAGAGTTTAAGTCCCTGAGTCAGTGGTGGGATATCGGAAAAATCCATATACAGTCTTTTTGCCAACAGTATGTAAGAAATAATACAAAAGAAATTCAGAAGAAAATCGAACACTTGGAACAAGAAATAATGAGATTGAACAGCTCCATAAGTGAAAGCACTGGAACAAGTGCAGATTTGCTGGAACAACATACTTTTCTTCTGAAAAATTTGCATGAAGAAAGAGATCATGGCATAATGGCACAAAAAAGATTTACTCAGCTTAACAGCATGGACTCTTCAACAACATTCTTTTTCGCTTTGGAGAAAAAAGTTCAAGAAAATAAGCTAATTACTCATCTAAAACTGTCTGATGGAAGAGAAACAACTGAAAAGAGAGAAATTACCTCACAAGTTTTGTCTTTTTATGAAGAACTGTATAGTGCTGAAACTTGTGATTCTGAAGCAACAGATTATTTTCTTACTGGAATTCCAAAACTGAATGAAGATGAGAAGACACAATTAGAAAAACCACTTTCATTTGAAGAGTTGAGTGAGGCTGCTATACAGCAGTCTGTGGGACGATCTCCAGGACTGGATGGACTGACTTCCGAGTTTTACAAGGCTTTGTGGTCATTGATTGGACCAGATCTGCATTCTGTGTTTCTTGAATGTGAAAAATCAAGAATCCTTCCTCTCAGTTGTAGAAGAGCAATAATTACGTTACTGCCAAAGAAAGGAGATCTAGGACTTTTGAAGAACTGGCGGCCTATCTCCCTTTTAGGGATAGATTATAAGATACTTTCAAAAGCATTAACAAACCGCCTGAAAAATGTTATGGCTTCAATAATCTATAAAGACCAGTCTTATTGTATCCCAAGACGTTCTATCTTTGATAACCTTTTTCTTGTACGAGATCTGTTGCAGTTTACTGAGATTTATGGGCTTGATGTTGGTCTTTTATCACTTGACCAGGAAAAGGCGTTCGACAGAGTCGACCACGAATACCTTTTTAATGCCTTAGCAGCCTTCGGATTTGGAGATCATTTCATCTCATGGATCAAGATCCTTTACACTGATGTTTTTAGTATGATGAAGATAAACGGAACACTAACAAGAACTTTTCCTGTGCGCAGAGGTGTAAGACAAGGATGCAGCCTCTCAGGACTCCTATACGCAATATCTATCGAACCTTTATTGAGAGTTCTAAGAGAAAAACTGCAAGGTATTTCAGTCCTCAACCCCAATATATCGGACACTACTGTAGTAAGGCTTATTGCTTATGCTGATGACATTACAGTCATAATAAGATCCCAAGAAGACATTTTCCAATTGAGCAAGTGTCTGGACTGGTTTCAAAAAGCATCTTCAGCGAAGGTAAATTGGAACAAAACGGAAGCATTACTTTGTGGTCAGTGGAAGGAAGAAGCTCCACCTCATCTTCCACAACAGTGCCACTGGAACACAGAGGGATTGAAGATCCTTGGAATCTGTTTTGGCACTCAGCAGTATATGACAAGGAATTGGGATGGAGTGGTTGAAAAGATATTGGGACGATTGAAGAGGTGGAATTGGATTCAGCCACAGTTATCATGTAGAGGCAGAGTTTTAGTGATAAACAATTTAGCTGCTTCAATGTTGTGGCATCGACTAACTGTTTTAGACCCTCCTGCTGGACTTTTACAGTTACTCCAGAAACATTTTGTGAATTTTTTTTGGGGAGGACATCATTGGGTCCATTCAGGCATACTGAGTTTACCTGTGTTTGAGGGTGGTCAGGGTCTCATTGATCTAACTGCTAAATGGAAAGCTATGAGATTACAATCAGCTCAAAAACTGCTGTATGACATTGATCCACAACCGTGGATTATGTATGGTTTAGCAGTGTTAAGAGCGGTTAGTAAAATTGGACTTGATAGACAATTATTCCTCATTTCTAACAATGCAATCAAAGGGTTTGGTATAAAAGGATTCTACCAGTCTGTATTAAGAGCATGGAGTATGTTTAAGATGGAAAGAGAGGATCATTTTGGTCTTGAAGAACCGCTCTTTCATAATCCATGGTTATGCCATCCGTCTAACTTGCCAAGTTCTGAAATTAACACTTTTATTTCATCTGGTGTGTCAAAAGTGGCAGATTTAGTTGACACAGAACATAGTACATGGCTTTGTGCACAAGAAATAACCAAACAAATGGGTAGGAAGTCAGAAAGAATAGTGCAGAATGTTTTAAGCAAGTTAAAATCGTCATTTCCTACATCATTTAATAAGTTTCTTGAAAACTTTTTTGTTGATGGATTAAACCAAAGTTCTTTTCCTGAATTATTTGTAACACCATATAATTGGCAGGATAATGGACAAATGAGACAACTTCTTTCCTTTAAAGAACTTCTGCATGTTTCTTTTTCAGACAGTAGTAAGCAGCTTTTGTATACAGCTTGTGTGAAGTCAAGATTTTGTGAACAACTTAAGAATAAGACAGATACAAAATGGAGGAGTTATTTATCTGCTCCTGATGTGCAATTACCTTCATGGCGTTTGTTTTATAAAAGTCCATTGCCAAAACGATCAGGAGATTTACAGTGGCGTATCTTGCACTGTGCATTAGCAACAAAAACTTTTTTGTTCAAGTGCAACCTTAGTACATCTTCTGTTTGTAAATTTTGCAATGTATCGGATACTGTGTTTCACATTTTTTTCGATTGTTACAAAATTTTACCTCTTTTGAATATTTTAGAAAATATATTTGAAGGTTTTGGTTGGAATTTTTCAAAAACAGTATTTATTTTTGGGTCTAAATATATTAAGTCTCAAAGTGAGTCCTGCACCTTTTCCAATTTTTTGATTGGTCAAGCAAAGTTAACTATTTGGAAAGCATATAAACTTGAAAATGAAGATAAAAGGATCAATATGGTAGAATTGTTCAAAGCTTTGGTAGAATCCAGAGTTAAAATAGAGTATGAATTTTATAAAATGAACAATGATATGCACATTTTTAAGAGAAAGTGGTGTATAAATGTTAATTTTATTTTTGTGAATGATGATGATAAATTAGTGTTTCAGTGGTAATGCTGAAATTTGAAGGAATTAATATTGTTATTTATTACTCATTGTTATTAATTATGAAAATGTGATTATTGTATAACATGAATAGAGAATAAAAAGAGTTAAACATCATCTCTCTCTCTCTCTCTCTCTCTCTCTCTCTCTCTCTCTCTCTCTCTCTCTCTCTCTCTCTCTCTCTCTCTCTCTGTTTAATCTGTGGAGAGCAGTGAGAGAGTTCTGTGATAAACCCAACGGCACGGACACACCCAGCCAGCTCTCTCTCTCTCTCTCTCTCTCTCTCTCTCTCTTACACACACACACACACACACACACGCACGCACACACACATACACATACTCTGAGTGTGTGGTCTAATTGTGTGTGTTCCCTTTGAACTGAAAGATGTTCAACGAATGTTTTGCTAATATTCCAGTTAAGTTATGCATACATTGTTTCTGAATATTCTCTGAACGTTCAAAGTGTCAGTTTGAAAGAAAATATTTGAAAATATTTTTTGTTGTTTCTGTGAACGAACGTCAAGGACACATTCCATTCTTCAAACATGTGATCGTTACTTATAAATCCCAATAGCAACATTTAAAACAGTTTCACAAACATCCAACTAAAATGTTGGAGGAAGAAACATTATTAAAGTCCAGATCCCGTTAAACAGATGCTCTATTAGCGGTACTGTAGGAGCGTGTGGACACCTGAGGACGTTCCCAGTTCTCCCACAGGAGCTCCAGTCACTCCTATAATCCTGGTGGGAAATGCTTCTCCTGTGGGCTTAAAGGATTTTGGGCTCAGTCGTGTTCGTGTGTGTAATACTGTGCAGGAGTTTCCCGTAAAACACACAAACATCATACATAACAAATGCAATAATTACTGTTTTTATTTCCCAAGTTTGATGTTAGTGGGTTATTAACGCAGCGTTTGTGAAGCATTTGAGTAATAATACTGTTATACTTCACTGGAGTCTGTGCTTGATTTGAGTTCTGTTGGATTTTTACAATTTTATGTGGACAAATATTTGTAAATGTATCTCATACATCATCTTTTCTCAATAATTAAGAAAATGAAAATCTTAAAATTATTAATCTTATTTTAAATAAAAACTATGAAAAATGTTTGCTTTTAAATACTTCAGTACAATTATATGTGCATGGCTTCACTCAAGTATTTTTTTGGTTAGATAATTATGAATTTAATGGAGAATGCTGAACCGTATCTGTGGTTTAACTGAAGCGTAGTCTGTGTTATGTGCAACACATCTCGTTATTATTTTTATTATTATTATACAGTTCATTTCTGCAGTAGAATTGTTGTCTGTGTGTGACCCGTGTGTGTTTTCTGCCCTTCAGTCTGACACACACACTCCTGGAGCTCATGAAGACTGAGCAGGATGGGGACGTGCTGGAAGGTGAGACACGCATCACATCCTGTCTCCTGACACACGTGACAGTCAGCACACGCATGTTTCCTGGCACACACACGTCTCCTGACACACGCAACCGCCAGCACACGCGTGTGTCTCCTGAATGAGATTCAGTGCCGCTCAATGATCCAAAACCACAGGAAAACCAGCGTTGACCAGTTAATCTGATGTTGTTATATATAAAATATATAAACTGTTTTATAGGGATTGTTTACTTTGAAATTAATTTTTGATATGTTTTATCTTCCCTCAAGGGCATCCGAGATGTAGGTGTCTTTGTTTCCACAGTATTTTCAATTTTGAGATTTTTCAGTCAAACCGTTGTTGTCTATCAGTCCTACACTGGAGGCTAAGGGGGTCCACCAAAGAGAAGTCCAAATTAAACATGATTTAATGACTCGTAAATGTAAGTACACACTGATGGCCTAAGACACGAAACGAGCGGTTTGTGTGAGAAAACCAACAGTATTTATATCGTTATATCGCAAGCGATCACTTCCGGCGTAACATTGAACTGATTCAGTTTGGTTCAGTTGGACATTGAACAACTGATTCAGATCACTGTGATTACACGAGGTAAAACGATATAAATACTGTTGGTTTTCTCACACAAACCGCTCGTTTCGTGTCTGAGGCCATCAATGTGTACTTACATTTACGAGTCATTAAATCATGTTTAATTTGGACTTCTCTTTGGTGGACCCCCTTAGCCTCCAGTGTATGACTGATAGACAACAACGGTTTGACTGAAAAATCTCAAAATTGAAAATACTGCGGAAACAAAGACACCTACATCTCGGATGCCCTTGAGGGAAGATAAAACATATCAAACATTAATTTCAAAGTGAGCCATCCTTTAAAAAATGCTGACTCTGTACGTCCATCAGATCAACAGAGAGACAGGCCAGTGTCTGTGAGAAGATTGTGTGACCGGTAGATGTATTATTGCTGTGTGTGAGTTTTATGAATGCTGTCTGAGAGAGTGAGTCATTAATCATCAGGGTAGTTTCCTCGTGTTTATGATGAACGTGACTCTCGTGATGTCCAGGTTTATGGAGAGTCATATTCTCTTCTGAACTCAGTGACTCGGTTTGTTCTGCCGTTTCCGCACTCTACACAGCATTTGGAAACGTACTTTTTAAAGTAATGCATTACAATAATGGTGACTCCCTAAAAAAGCAACTAGTTACATTTAATTAATGGAAAGTGAAGAAATGTTTTTAGTTATGTTTTCAACCTCTTCCAGGCCTTGAAGGTGTTTTTTTCATAAGTGTTTAATGCAGCCTATAAAACATACACCTTTCAGAATCATACTTACAGAATATTATCATCTCATGAGCTCTAGCACGATAGTTGCTGCACTAAAAATCTCTGAATATTACGGGTTATATTACAGTGTAAAAACTCTTTATTTTTTTACAGCCTTTTTCCACCTTAGAAACATTGCTAAGCTAGATTACTGTAATGCTTTATTAGCCGGTTGTCCTGCATCCTCAATAAACAAGCTACAGTTAGTCCAAAATGCAGCTGCTAGAGTTCTTACTAGATCAAGAAAATATGATCATATAACACCGATTCGATCATCACTTCATTGGTTACCTATAAAGTTCCATATCAATTACAAGGTATTGCTTTTGACTTGTAAAGCTCTAAATGGTTTAGCTTCAGTCTATTTAACAGATATTCTATTACCCTACAACCCTACGATTTAAGATCACTAAATTCGAGGCTTCTGGTCATTCCTAGGATATCCAGATCCACCAAAGGAGGGAGGGCATTTTCACATTTAGCCCCGAAGCTCTGGAATAGCCTTCCTGATATTGTTCATTGCTCAGACTCGCTCTCCCAGTTTAAAACTAGACTAAACACGCATTTATTTAGCCTGGCATACATATACATTTTTTATCTTACTGTTACTGTAAATTTGGCCTCTAGTTCATAACCGCCAGAGGAGAGCTGGCCCCCGACTGAGCCTGGGCTCTCCCAAGGTTTTTTTTCTCCATCAGGTCATCTGATGCAGTTTTAGGAGACCGTCGGGTCACTTGATGGAGTTTTTCGGTTGCCACTGGTGCCTTTGGCTTGCTCAGTTGGGGATACTCAAATTAAACGACCCATCATTGATCAGCTCTACCAAACTTGATTGTCTTTTTTCATGAATAAACAAACAATGTTAAGTTGTCTTGATTGATATTGTGAAGCAGCTTTGATGCAGTCTGTATTGTGAAAAGCGCTATATAAATATATTTGACGTGACTTGACTTATTGTTTAGGCAAATTAACTAAAAGTAATGTGTTACTTTAAAAAGAACTCAAATAGTAATGTATAAATGCATGTGCATTATTCTTACATTAACCAAGTAATCTGATTACGTAATGTACGTCTCTTGTCATGAGTTAACACCAGCACCAAAATGTTATTTGCTTTCTGGGCAGTTTTGGGTTTGATGATGTCAGTGGAAGGAAACGAGAGATTATATTACAGGAGATGTGATCATATCTCGCGCTCATAAATGCGTGTGGATAATCAAGAGGATCTTTAACTGCAGGATGTTTGAGTTTTAACTTGAGTTTATGTGTTGAAGGTCATGTGACTGAAGCGTGAGAGTTTCTGCCACATCTCAAGGTTCAGTCATTCTGACCCGTTTATCCCTCTCTCTCTGGTGTGTGTGTGTGTGTGTGTGTGTGTGTGTGTGTGTGTGTGTGTGTGTTTCAGAGAGCCTGCAGGAGCCGGACCTCTACAGTCCCGTGTCTCCTCTCCCGCAGGATCAGGCGATCTCCACATACTTCGAGGAGAAGGTCCCCATCCCGGAGGATGACCAAGCGAAGGTAGAGGAGGTCCCACACCGAGACCCGACCCAAACCGGGTAGTTTTAGATAAAATGGCTTTTATCGTATAGACCCTAATGGTGCGTTCATTCGCGTCTGCCGCCCGAGTTGAAAAATCTGAACTTTGGCGTCAATTCGCGCCGCGTTAACCAATCAGGAGCCTGCTGCTTGCTCACGTGGTGAAGTGTCTGGATGCTTCAAAAAATTATTTTGTAATATGACTAAATGCATGGTGGGATTCTTATGCACAACAAAGCAAATATTTTATCACTTAAAACTTTATTTCTATATACGAGACATGTTCATTTTGTATTGAATGTTATTCATTCCATGTCTAGATTATATGAAATAGTATTATGATGTAAAGACAACCAACATGCATCACAGGACAGGTTAATAACTAGGGCTGAACGATTAATTGCATTTGCGATAAAATCGCGATATGATGAAAAGCGATTTTGTAATCGCAAGAGCTGCGGTTACACTGGTCACGTGACGCGCGGGAGAAAAGCAGTCTGCAAGATCAAGCATCAACTTGCCACGCTACGCGGTCTGGCGTTCAGAAAAGAACAGTTTATTTTTATTGTATGTGATATTGTGTTATTTATTCTCTCCCCAACGATCCTGGATCGATTCAGAGAATTTCCGAATCGTGTCTGAGCTTAGTTTTTAAACACGGATGCGTGATGACGCTGCGCGTGCTTTAGACTCCTGGTCGAAATGAACACCGCTACTGAGAGTTTCTGTTTTGATATGATCATTCGGTGAGGTCACAAGCTTGTGAAGCTCCGCCCCCTGTGCCGGCATTAGCATCTTATTTGCATTTAAAGGGACACACGAAAAGTCACAATTTAAACACGCTATATAAAATTATCTGTTGTGTATTTTGAGCTAAAACTTCACATACACACTCTGGGGACATCAGAGTCTTATTTTACATTTTGTGAAAAGGGGCATAAAAGGTGCCTCTTTTTAACTCCAATTAAACATTAAATGATGGATGTAATAACTTGATGGATTTAATCAAATATGCATTAGATCTTTAAGGACAGGTGAAGTAAAAATAACCAAAATGTAATCGCATACATTTATGAGAACGCTCCTCTCTAGAGTTTATAGTCACGGATGTATAGTTACGGCTTTTCTGAGGATAATGTGACTTTATTGTTCTCCAGCTGTTTTGTTGATGGTTGAAACACTGAATGATGGATTTCAGGAAGTTGTTCTGTATCTTTCAACTTTCCTTCTGATGTTCATTGATGTTTTTTTGCTGCTGTAATTGGTAGTAAAGAGGAAGAGATGATCGGTTCATCCAACACGCACATTAAACACACAAACACACATTTACTGACTGAGTTTCCTGAAGAACCGGACAGGATCTGAAGCTGAGACTGGTCCATGTCAGTATATTGTCAGCCTGTGGCAGTGAAGGTTCGTGAGAGATCTCGTATTATCAGTCTCGAGTGTGTGAAGGGTCATGGGAAAGAACACAGTGCTTTGTCAGATTATGAATGATGTTTATAAGTATTACATTCTTCCTCATGAATTAGTCTAAAAACATCACAAATCTTGATTTCTTCAAGCTCAAACAAGAGGAACAGAAATAAAGACAAAAGGGAAGCAGTGAAGACAGCGTAACTGTTCACTCGTCATGTGTTCTTGAGGGCGATACGGATCCGACCTATCAGCATGTGCTTGAGCAACAGTGACCTTTGACCTTCTGGCCTGGACCAGGATAGTGGAGAAGTGAAAGCAGAGCACAGGAAGTCTAACGCTTGTACACACCGTCAGACTCTTGCTAGCTGTGTTTCCATCCAAAGCTGTGAAATTAGCTTCTGCAAAAAACTAGATAATGCACAACACATTTGTGAATAAAGCATCATTTCCATTCCATGTGTTCAAGAGAACAAGATCTTCACTTCCTGTGAAATCGACTCAAAATATCAGTAATAAACTAAGTTTCTTCAATGTGGCTGTTTTTCCCTCCATCATAAATGTGTGTCTCAGAGCGTCAGACGAAACACAGTAAACCCTGTCATGTTCTCTTGCGTTCGGATGCTGGTGTTCGGAAACACACTCGTGTGTGTGTGTGTGTGTGTGAGTGTGTGTGTGAGATGCTTCTGGACGGAATTAAACCCAGTCATTCAGATCACACACTTTGACTGCGGTCATTTGAGATGCTGCGATGCCATTGGTCCACTGGTTACTCCAGTTATCCAATCACAGGCTCTACTGAGGCAAAGTCACATGAGTGTTTGAGGGTTTTATTTATTAAATGTCTTTCCATCGTCGTTCATGTGCATGTCTGCTTATTGGATAAAAAATGATCTGCCTCAATTAAGTGCTTACATTTTTTTATTGTACATCTTAGCATTTCCATCCCGTGTTTTTATGCAATATTGTGTAATAATAGTGTTAGGAAGCTAGTCTCGTCATACCCACCTTCCCCTGCAGTCACATGACGTGTACAGCTCGAGAAGAATGTGAAATGCATCGCTGTGTTGACTCTCGCTGCTCTTCCTCTCTGTAGATGTTCAGCTTTCGGAAACTGTGGGCTTTCACTGGCCCGGGTTTCCTGATGAGCATCGCCTATCTGGACCCGGGGAACATCGAGTCGGACCTGCAGTCCGGGGCTAAAGCAGGGTTTAAGGTGTGTAAGGGTACATCTACACTTGTTAATAACGTGTGACGTGTGTGTGACCTGTTTTAATCTGTGTGTGTCCTGCAGCTGCTCTGGGTGCTCCTGGGCTCCACCATCATCGGGCTCCTGCTGCAGCGTTTGGCTGCTCGGCTCGGGGTCGTCACCGGGATGCATCTTGCCGAGGTCTGCAACCGCCACTATCCCACGGTACGTTCATCCTGTGGTACCTTCGTCCCGCAGTATGTTCATCCCGCGGTACGTTCATCCTGCTGCATTTTCATCCCGCGGTACGTTTATCCCGGAATGCGTTCATCCCGCGGTATGGTTATCCCATGGTACGTTCATCCCGCGATACGATCGTCCCGAAATACGTTCATCCTGCGGTTCATTCATCCCACGATAAGTTCATCCCATGGTACATTTATCCCATGATACGTTCATTCTGTGGTATATGTATCCCACAATACGTTCATCCCACAATACGTTCATCCCACGGTAGATAAGTGTTTCCTGTACTTTAGTGTTTCCTGTTCATGTGCTGAAGTGTTTCCTTCGCTGTGCAGGTGCCTCGGATCATCCTGTGGCTGATGGTGGAGTTGGCCATCATCGGCTCTGACATGCAAGAGGTCATCGGCTGCGCCATCGCTTTCAATCTGCTGTCGGTCGGCAGGTACATTATCATGCAGGGATGTGATTTTTCCGGATTAATCCGGAATTCCGGATTTTCCGACCTGAAAATGTGACCTACGTGAATCATGCAGATCTGTAAAAAAAAAAAAAAAAAACGGGTGTCTGCAGCCGGAATGAAAAGGAGAGAATATGAGGACATAACCCATAACTGGCTGACGTGCGTACAGAAAGTTCCTTCCAAAGTATCAACAAGGACGTATTTGCGTTCAGCCAGAGAATGTCTGATTGGTTCAGCTTGTTCACCTGCTCAATTTCGTATCTCAGTCGCTCTCGCGCTGGTATCGTTGTCAGTTGACAACATCACAGTTAGGTCACCAGGGCTGGGCGATATATCGATATATTTCAAATTTGCGCTATGATCCATTGCTCCAAGCAAGCTGCTGACTGCTTTTGTAGAAATATGTAGCAGCTATATCGTGCATTCTGTCAGTTGCAGTCCTGACACCTCCGTCTCAACAGCATTAGTGTACAACGCGACAAATACTCGCAATATTAACACAGAGGAACGGCTACATCAGTTCAGCGAGTTCACAAAAGTTAATTTGCATGTGATTTAATTAAAGCCTTGCCGGTTAAAGATGTCATTCACTGTTGATGCGCTGTTCTGAGCGCGAGCACCCGACGTGCACATGCACTAAAAGCTTGTAACAGCGCCTGGTTGCTGGACTAAGTTATCTTTCGAGTATTATTTCGCTAATACTCTCAAATACACACAAGGTTTACATAAGAACATTTGGTTATGTCTAAACTCAAAGCAAACCGAGAAAATTGAGAGAAATCTGCTTGTCAAATGCTCCGTGTATATTAGACGTGTCGCGTACAGGTCTTAAAGTGACAGTAGCCCTAATAATAAAAATGCAGCTGCTTGTTCTTAAATTGATAGTTAACCCCAAAATAAAAATTCTGTCATTATTTATTCACTGTAAATGTTGTTCCAAACCTGTATTCATTTATTTCTTGTGCTGAACAAAAAAGAAGATATTTTGAAAAATGTGGGTGACCAGACAGTTGCTGGTCCCCATTGACTTCCATAGGGAAAAATTTACTATGGAAATCACTGGGGTACATCAACTGTTTGGTTACCCACATTCTTCCAAATAATTTAAACAGAAGAAAGAAACTTATTCAGGTTTAAAACAACTTGAGAGAGTAAATTATGACAATTACAATTTTTGGGAGAACTATCTATTTAATGTTAATTAAACAACAAAACACAGAGGAAATCACTCGCTGCTCTTGACTGAGAACTTTAATAGTAGCTTTAATAATAATCAATGTATAATTTATATAGTGAAGACTATATTTGACTTTGCTTGAACATTTACTCTCGCTTTGCGGAAAAGATATTGGGATACCGATCGGGGGGGGGGGGGGTGGTCGGGGGGTGGTCGGGCTTCGTATATTTTCCTGCTTTTTTGTCCTTAGCCAATCACATGCCTGATCATGATCAAAAACGGTTCCTCTAAGTGCGTGTAGGGTCAGCCTGTAGGAGGTCAGCCTGTAGGAGGTCAGTCTGTAGGAGTTCAGCCTAGAAGAGGTCAGCCTGTAGAGCTGCAGTGAACAATTACTCAAACATTTGTGGAATCAGTTCAGTGGGCGAAGCATTTATTTATTTATTTATGTTAATCTTTCACATCAGTTTTGTTTTTGCCAGGCCTTTTAATTTTAGTTTTAGTCTTTTGGACAAATGCTTTTTAGTTTTAGTCACGTTTTTGTCGCTTATGAACTTAATAGTTTTAGTCAACGAAAATGCAAAACGGTTAGTCAATTTTAGTAGAAAAAAGTAGTAGTCTTCAACAAATTCATTTGGTATTGGAAATGGGCTTTCGTTTGACTGGTTGTTGCAATTCATAAAACAACAGTTAACCTTAACCTTTTCACAATAAACTATACTTTCTCATTGATGGAGATCGTGCTGCCAAACTCTACTTCACTGTTGCGTTGGGCAGAAACATTTTATCCCCATATTTCAAGTTATATTTTTCATGAATTGATGCTCTTCTAAAATTTCAGCACATTGGCTATTTTCACCAGTAATCACAGTAATAAAGGAATGGTTTAAAATGTATTCAGCAAAAAACGTTGAGCTACTACATTACACACAGATAAAGTGGTAACAGTGAAATCACTGTTTTACTCCAAAAAAGTCAGGAATAAAAACATTTTTACTTTGGCAATTGTTGCTTTATTTGAGAAATGCCAAAGTGCAATGAACAATGAGCCCGAAATATCAGCTATTGAGGAACACGTATCCTCTAGATTCTTCCCACCCCGTTTGTGGCCACATTTACCGTCGTCTCCAATACTATGCCTTCCGTTTTTCTTTCTGATGGATTATACTGAATGTCCATAAATCATCTCGTCGTTTCCGACCACCAAGCCCGTTTATTGGCTTCGCCGCCATGGTCCTTCGAAGTCGTGTGGCCAGTGACGAGCTGCAGGTGTGTTGTTGTTGTTGTTGTTGTTGTTGTTGTGTGGAATCAGTGGTGGGCGTACCCAAAACAAGGATAGGAAGCGGCAGCATTGCTGATACATTTTTAGCTCAAAACAGACAGATTTCATCCAAAATATGAAGTTTACAACAATGAAGTTGTAAATCTGATAAATAATGAGCCCTTGAATTACTGAATTAATTTTTTTTAATGTTTGAGTTTATTGAAGTTGATCTTGAGGAAGCTGGTGTTTGTTCTTCTGCAGGATTCCTCTGTGGGCCGGAGTGCTGATAACCATCATCGACACGTTTGTGTTCCTGTTTCTGGACAAGTACGGTAGGTCAGCACCGAAGAGAGTGAGAGTGAAGAGAGCGACTCGTACCTCCATCTGATGAGCATGTCTGGTTTGTTTTGGTCAGGTCTGAGGAAGCTGGAGGCTTTCTTTGGGTTCCTCATCACCATCATGGCTATCAGCTTCGGCTACGAGGTTCAGTAAAGCTCGTTCTCTGTAGACTGGCTCTGTGAGGAAGACGCCTCTCTGCAGTGTTTCAGCATGTGTGTGTGTGTGTGTGTGTGTTTGCAGTATGTGCGAGTGGCTCCGGACCAGGCGGAGGTTCTGAAGGGCATGTTTCTGCCGTATTGCAGCGGCTGTGGAGCCGAGCAGCTCAAGCAGGCCGTCGGGATCGTGGGAGCCGTAATAATGCCTCACAACGTCTATCTGCATTCTGCTCTCGTTAAGGTCGGTGAACTGCACCAGATCTGATCAGAGTTAGACTTAGACCCAACCACAAACCTGGTTTAAAAGGCATGCTTCATAAAATGTGCCGTTAGCTGACAGACGGGCAAGAATCCGTGCACAGTTAGCAGATGTCCGTGACCTGACAAGCTAAACTCCATCTCAGAGTTTTCAAACAGCATTTTCTGTATTTCTGCATAAATCTGAATTAAACGATTAAACAGCTGTGCTAGGCTTTATAATAATTGATCCTTTTGATTTTTGTTATCTTGTTTTTCATAAATGTACAATACAAATAGCAATGTGTAAAGTTTTACCAGATTTAGTGTTACACTTGTTGTCTCTTATTTGTTCCCCATTAAATGTTTTTGTTTTATTTGTAAATGTTCAGATTTTATACAATTATTGTGCACTCGTGATTTTTCTAGACTAAATTTTACTGCTGATTTATCCACTAATCTAGTTTATAATAGCATTTTTGTTGTAGATTATGATCATATATTTTTTGTATTTGTTGTTTTTCTCTAAGTTTTATTAAGTAGATTGTGTTTAACACACACAAAAGAGTGATTATCTGTTCAACACAGAGAGTTGTAGAAATTCTACTTGATTTAAAAAAAAAAATCAAATCGAATCGTAAATCGAGTTTTTTATCAAAAAAATTGCCCAGCCCTATTCAGTCGGTCGAGGTTCAGACACGAGTAAAAGCACGAGACACTGAGAGACGCTTTATAGCAGAAAGTTTTTTTCTAAAAAGGGTCTTTTTTTTACAAAGACAATCCAATTAAACAAAAACACACTGTCATTTCATACTTCTGTAAGTTACTTCATAATTGTGGTAAATTAGGTGAATAAATCAATGAAAACTCCTGCGCTGAATCCATCTGATGTTTAATCCGACATATTTAGCTGATTGGTGTTTATCTTTGCTTCAGTCACGAGATGTCGATCGAGGAAACAAGAAGGAGGTGAAGGAGGCCAACAAGTACTACTTCATCGAGTCCACCATCGCGCTCTTCGTCTCCTTCCTCATCAATGTTTTTGTGGTGGCCGTCTTTGCTGAGGCCTTTTATGGCAAGACAAACATGGAAGTGGTGAGGACTTATATCTGCCTCCTGTTCAAGACTTCTATATTGGTATGTTTGAGTGCGGTTCATCTGAACTCTGGGGTGTTTCCTTCAGGGCCAGCAGTGTAATGCGTCTGGAAGTCCTCACACCGATCTCTTCCCAGCCAACAACCAGACGCTGGAGGTCGACATCTACAAAGGGGTATGATGGGAACAATCGTTGGAATCGTTTCACAATAAATTCACTAGTGTCCAAAAGTCACATCTGGAGGGGACATTAGATTTTAATGACACTTCAAGTTTGATTAAACTATGAAAATACGAGGAAAGTATTTCATATTTATTAAACATGTTAAATATGAGGAAGAACAAAATGCTTAAAGTATTTACCTGACCTCCTGGCAAAAAAGGCAAACTACAGCTCGGATTTATTTTACTATGCACAGGGAAAAAAGTCTGATGGAGAAAGCTTTTGCATGTGGCCAAAAATGATGTTGCACAATTTGTGCGTTTTCATTGCACACATAAAACAAGCACAATTACACAATCTCATGACCTTGCCCTTCTCGTCTGCTGCATCCGAGGAGAACAGACCCTGAGAATCAGCATATTCATAACCCGATATGAGCTGAGGAGTTTGCTGATGGCGCCACCTGTGGGTCAAAAGTGTTCAGTAGCTCAACACAGCTAAAATAGAAAACAATTAAACTAATTGATAGAACTATACTTTCCCAGTATTTATTTGATTGATTTATATTTAAGAATTACAGACATGTTTATATGACAAGTTTTTTTAAATATTAAAATGAAATATTCACTAATTTTCTTGACTTTGTTGATTAGAGTTAAAGGTTTTTACAGAGGAGACTTTTGATTACAATCAGAAAATACTGTCAACAGACTGAAAACAGTTCACCTTGTTTTCACCAAATACATTTACTCGCACTGTAAAGGAGTAAAATGTTGCATAAATCAAGTGAATGCTATCTAAACAATTTACATATAAATACAATTTGGTGTGTGTAAAGCTGCTGAAGTGCAGATTTCTGACTCAAACTCACCTTTGCACTTTATATATTTGCGTCTGTAGATTTCACTTAAATGTGTCTTTTGAATGATTTTTTTCCAGTAGTCTGAAATAAGACATTTTGGAATCAGCCTAAAATTTATCAGTGAATAAAAAAAATGTTTTGCCTCTAGTGTGTTCCACTTTAATTACAATAATCAATGCAATTTTATATTCAGTCCAATACTGACATGATTCATGTGAGGTTTGTCTGTTTGTGAATGAATGAACGTGTTTCTTTTGTCTTCCTGTGATTGAAGGGTGTGGTCCTGGGCTGTTTCTTTGGCCCCGCTGCGCTCTATATTTGGGCGATTGGGATCCTTGCGGCTGGACAGAGTTCAACTATGACAGGAACCTACTCTGGTCAGTTTGTGATGGAGGTATGTTCATCTACAGATCTGCATGTTTCAGCTTCATTCCTCTGTATGTGTTCATGCATTTGGGAATGTGCTTCTGTAAGAACTGGTATTTCTCGCAGGGTTTCCTGAACCTGCGCTGGTCTCGCTTCGCTCGCGTGTTGTTGACACGCTCCATCGCCATATTCCCCACTCTCCTGGTGGCCGTGTTTCAGGATGTGCGGCATCTTACAGGCATGAACGACTTCCTCAACGTGTTGCAGAGCATGCAGGTACCCGGTTGAAACATGACGCCACTGAAACACTGCTGAAACCCATGCAGCTCTTCTGATCTTCTGCTCTGTTTCCACAGCTGCCGTTTGCTCTGATCCCCATCCTGACCTTTACCAGTCTGACATCACTAATGAACGATTTCGCTAACGGACTGTAAGTATCTATACTGTACTTGACTGCAAACTCGAGAAACAGTGGGCTGTGTTTATATTCTGGGTTCATCTGTTTGCCTGTATATGCTTTTTCAGTCAGCTGTATACTGGATTTGGTCTTTTAATATCCCTGTTAGGGTTGTGAATCGTCACTGGTCTCACGATTCAATTCCATTACGATGTCAACAATATGATTCAATTCAATATCACATCATGCATCAATGCATCATGATGTGCTGCAATATCACTGCACATGGCTTGTCAATTAATACAAGCAGTCGGAAATATGAACTTTTGTTTTATTTTTTCCAAGTACACTTCTTGAATGTAGTCAAACAAAACTTAAGTCTGAACACAGCAAATGACAGGAACATTTATAACTAATAAACACTAGTAAATACTAAAGTATACTGTCAAGCAGTGTACTTAAGGTATAATAACTGTGAAACATTGCAAAAATTGGCTGGTTTCATGAGCCAAAGCTCTTTGCAATAACATCCATGCTAAAGTTTTAGAATATAGTATAGGATGTACTGAATATTCTTCAGTTTTAGGCTAAACATAAACACGACAAATAGAATATCAGATCTCTGTCATATGGCCAAAAAAAACACAATAACAAGCTTTTTTGCATAGTTGGTTTGACACATGAAAACTGTAACAATGTCAATCTTACAAGGTGACGTGATGTGACTTTGCTCTCACTTGAAATGTGTCCCCACGTCAACTCCTTGAACTTGAGGGTATTGAGCCTGGAAAGTGCTTGAAAGGTCCTTGAATTTGAAGTCAATCAAGGTGTGGGAACCCTGAAATAATGAGAGCATTTTTTTTAGTACTCGATCTTGTGTTTCGTTTCCCTCCTCTAATTTACACTAGCGCGAAAAGCGTGCATGTGAAATGTGAAAAATGATGACCGATGGAGGAAAGCCTTGCTTTGCCCTCCAATATAAGGGTGTGATGTCACGTTCCTGTAAATCGCACTGTATACAAAGCAGCTTCACAGTAGGAGAATGGCGATCGGTAAACCGCTGTTTCAGTATAGATCTGACTAGCTGTTCCAGTCCTGTCATGTGCTCCAGTGGCCTGAAGATTGTTCTGTGTTTGCAGCGTGTGGAAGATCAGCGGTGGTGTGCTCATCCTGCTGGTGTGTGCAATCAACATGTACTTTGTGGTGGTGTACGTGACGGCCCTCAACAGCACCGTCCTCTACGTCTTCTCTGCCCTCCTCTCCATCGCGTACCTGAGCTTCGTCATCTATCTGGTGAGACTCAAAGCATCCTTCATTTGAACGGCTCAGTTGTGCAGATCCTGCCGGTCAGCAGTTCGTCAGATTCAATTTTAGACATCAATATTTCATCATATCCAGTGACCGTAAGAACAGCTGGAGCTGCGAGGTTTCTCTTTATAACACTCGGGATCAGCTGCCAGTGAGAGCCTGTATTAAACGGGGCGGGGGGACTTTATCTGCATCGCCATTCATGGACTGATGACAATTTTTGCAGAATGTTTCGCAAATCGACTCTGAGCTCAGTGTTTAACATCAGCGCGCTCTAGGCTGCTGTGTGAGTGTGTGTGTGTGTGATCAGCCAGTGGATGAGAGCTGTTGTGATGTGCGGTTTCTTCTGTCCGCAGGTCTGGATCTGTCTGATCGCTCTCGGCGTCTCTCGGCTCGACTTCACCGGATCCGTCCGGTTTCCACCCGCCGTCCTCATCGATGAACAGCCAGAGTTCGACTCCTGAACCAAACTCATGAGCACCATAAGTATGAACGTTTGTTCTTCTAATATGAGGAACGTCCATACTGGGACAAACAGTACAATCCAAATATTTGTTTCTTTTCCTGTTTCCTTTCCTGATCCGTGGCACTTTTCCACGGTTTATAGATCTACTATTGTAGGTCTGGCAGAGCTGATTGAGTAGATCTATCGGAATAAGTTATTTACAGCAACAGCTGCAGAAATATGTGTTTAAAATCATTCATTATTGAAATGACAAAAGATCAGTGTGTGAAGATAATTCAGTGACACACTAACTTCCTAACGACTCGTTTGCTGATGATCGGCCGACTGGAGCATTTTAACAGTTATTTAATGGTTCTTACATTTTTGTTAACATGAATAAACCGATGTAAAAGGTGTTTTATAATCTGTAGTAATATTTTCACACTAAAACGTGTTTTAAGTGAATAGCTGAGTCAAAGAATGAGTATTTATTGAATGGAATGAGCATCATCAGCTCGTGGATCTGTCGGACGGGTCGGAGTCGGTATCTGGGCTTAAATCAAACGCCCATCGTCAAATCTTTCATCCATCGTCGTTTTCGTTGATTCGTTTCACATCCATTCTGATTTTTTTTTCCATTTTTCAAAGATTCTGTTATTGTGCACGACTACTTCAACCCTTCGTCAGATTTACGGATTTTCTGCCTTCGTTTGGCAATATAACAGCAGTGAGACGTTAGAGAACGAAACGGGTTTCTGACTGACGTGTAGTTCGATAAGATGCAGATTTTTAAAAACCTTTCAAGAAGCAACAAAAGTGCCTTTAAATCATTTCGACAAACTGCTTCTTTCTGTCATTGATCTTCTGAAGTTTCATCTCCGTCATGTTTGTGCTCTGAAATGCTAGTCGTGATGACTTTAATTTACTGTGTTTCTCTCGTAAAAACAGATGCGAGTTATTTTGCCGTAACCCGTGTTTGGTTCTGGTGTTCGTTTTAAACACATTCCATGCTGTGAACCATGAAGAGTGGCTGATGCATTTATGTCTGCATGACATGATCCATATGCCCTGATGAACCCGATGTGCATTATTGACACTGTACATGCTGACAAACGAATAAAAGTCCAAAATCTCACCAGCTTCAAGTCTGATGTCAGATGTTTTATGGCCACAGAAACAACAATGGTGGCAGAACTGTGTGAATCTGCAGAAAATAACAACTGTGTGCAAACAGACAAGATTGTGCAGCAATATAGGGAAAAATCATGTTTCAATTACACAAATATAACCTCCTATACATACAAGTATCGGACAATATGAAGTGCACTTTGTCCACCATCAACTAAAATGTTACATAAATTAACAAATTTATAAAAGAACACATTTTTTGCTTTGTCTCTCCGATCTGCCTTCATAAGCACGTATGCATTCATTAATGTTAATACACTGATGTGTGTGTGTGTATGATGACATGAAACGGTGAAACAGATCTGAGCTGATGACTCGTCAAACGCACCTGTCGCCGCTTCACATGATGTTCATACCATACATAAACCTGCTAGTTTATAACAGCAGATATTCATCAACACGAGTGCTTTAGTGCGCTTGTCAACACATCGACACACATGCCCTTCTTTAAAGCACTACAAAAGATTATTAAGACATGATTTAAAATGTACTTGAAAGTAAAACCTAATTTAATTAGACATTATTTAAAGGTGTACCCGAGTGTGTTAAGAAACCGTGATGACCGTACAGCTAAAACAGGGTTCCCGCGGGTCCTTCAAAAGTCTTAAATTAGATATTTAAAATTTAAGGCCATTAAAAGTCTTATAAAGTCTTATTTTTAGGTATGAAAGGTCTTAAATTTTAGATGACACTTCGACTTAGTCATATCTTAATGTTTTCCAAATTAAAACCATCTAATTTGCGTACGTATTCATTTTTATCTATCTTTGTGGATTTGCTTGTGCGCGTGACAGTGCGCGTCACATTCGCGGCAGAATAACGTCCGTCTCCTGCACGCGAGACAGGAGAGGAGGAGAGAAGAAAGTTGGCAAATGTCAGTTAAGTCGTAAGTTAATTCTTTATGTGCGTAGAGGTGTGCGATGTGTATTGTCTATTGTGATATTCTATTGTTTTAACAATGGACGAGGCACTGTGAGTGTGAGCTGACATCGCATTTGTCTCTCGTTTTTCACTGCGTGATATTTGCAGTTATAGGCTTCATTATGTCTATGGTTATAGTTATGTCCCCAAATTAGTTTTTGCCTTATATTTATATCATGTTGTTATATTAGAATATCACATCAGTAAGAGTGCCGTTTTCCCAAGTGTGATATTTATGTTATACAATAGTTCAATTAAAAATAAATTTACATTGTGAGTTAGTTTTTAGACATAACATTATCGATATTGTTTGTTTCCCCTTTATTTCGCCGACTAGAATTTCAAAATAAAAACCGTAGCAGTAGCAGAGTCTCAATGCAACAGAAAGCGATGATTTCTTGAAGGAAATCCGCGTCTTGAACGAGTCATTTTAACGATTCAATCACTTGCTTCTTTCCCGTTTGAACAAATCGGTTGAATGAATGACTCCCTCAACTCGCTTATTAAGACAGCGATTTACCGCCGCCTACTGGCGGTTTTAGTTTCATATTAAAAGTAGAACGTTAAAAAATTAGAAATCATTTCACATTTAAATATTGAATATTGTTTTTTTTAAAAAAAAAACAACTTGTAGCTTGATTTATGCAATTGTAATGGAGTCTATATATTAATGCCACTTCTAAGGCTGCTTCTGCGTCTCTGCTCTGCAAAGATGGATTTTTGATTGAATGATTTAATTTGACTGCTAACAGTGGTACTGTATAATTATTGTGTAATTAAATATTATTGTATAAATAAGTATAATTACTGTATATACGTGGTGCATAACTCTAAATAAGTTTAGGAAAAAAAATCTCCATAAATAGGTGAAAATGCCCCTGGAAATCAATTTAAGGTGGAAAATATTGCATATTAATTAATAATTTCTGTCACTGCTGTGAACTGACCACTGCATAGAATATGAAAAATATAAATATCTCCGCGAGTCTGCTGTCAACAACAGGCCTAAACCAGCCATGGCACCAGCACAAAAACACAATCAGTAAAATATCAACTAATTATTGTTGATAATAATTAGTTGATATTTTACTGATTGTGTTTTTGTTTTGTGTTTATCAACAAAACGTTGAAAATATCGAGATATATTTTTGTCAATATCGCACACCCCTAATGTATGGTATTAATTTTGATTTCTTCAGGTCTTAAAAAGGTCTTAAAAAGTCTTAAATTTTACTTTTAAAAAGTGTGCAGGAACCCTGTAAAAGGCCTTTTATTTCACTGATATAAGTACAGTTTAAGAAACGCAGGTTTCCAGTGCTCATTTAATAGAGTTAAGTTTACTTCTTTTTCACAAGGGTGGTGATGTGTGTATATATATGCCTCGCTGATGCCTCTGAGATGGGCTGTGGAGGTTCCCTGGTAAGGAAGTCAGTCGTTCAGTGAGCGATCACGGTGAACGAGAGTCCGGTGTAAAGCCTCAGTAATTCTCCCAGACTCCAGTGGGTCCCCAGAGACTTACAGAATCTCCATTCATCCATTCATTCATTCATTCATTCATTCATTCATTCATTCATTCATTCATTCATTCACACACACGTTTGGAAGATGCTTTTATCTTCTAGAGAGTCTAACACATCCATCACCACTGCCTTAAAACTGCATCAGTTTCATTCATGATGCCTGACAGATGTCTCGATCAATGCTAGCCCGTTATCAACAGAGGATTGGCACTCAGTCAAGATCTCCGGCACGGCCCTTGTCTGATTTCTGCTGTTTCAGGAACTTTGCTTTGAATTATCACTGCTCATGATGTGAATTAATAAGACAGAAACAGTATCTCACTCAGCTCAAATACACGTCAATGCTTTAGTCTATAAGCCTATTAGTTGTCATGGTGGCTAATGGATGTGTTGTGTAGGTTCGTCCCTGATGATATGACCAGCACTTTAAACAGATTTGTGTTTTATCCCTGTTTGTGTGTGTGTGTGTGTGTGTTCAGGCTTCAGCTGGTTGGTTCAGTTAGTATGGAAACGTATTATGTAAGCTCGTTTCACAGCTTAAAGGGAACTCAATACTTTAGATATAACGTTCTGGCAAGATTCTCTCAAAGTTATGAACGAATGTACTTCCAAAGTTATCTGGTCTTTAATAATGTTCTCAAAACTTTATCATAAAAACATTATTTAAACATTGTTCATGGAACATCTTTGCTGAAGCGTGTAGTTGACGTTCATGTAATGTTTTTTAAATGTTGCTACTTGTTTCAGAACATTCAAAAGTAACAGTTTCATAATGTTTGGAGAGTGATGCGATGGAATGTCCTCATAAGACTCACATAACCAAGGAAAAACGTTTTTAAAACATCTAAAAAACGTTCAGAGAGCATTCAGATATAATGGTTTCAGAACTTAATGGGAAAGGTAGCAAAACACATTTTTGTTTGTTTGCTGGTTTCCACATGAAAATATAATTGTTATTGTTTGTCTCAAAATTATGATACTTTCCTACAATGGCAAATTTAAATTTTCAAATTCTGAGAAAAAAAGTAATCTGATGACATTCGCAAATTCTGAGTTTATATCTTAACAACAGAAACTCAAAAAGTCTGTTTGCACGAGTTCTCATTTTATTTGCTATGGTTTCTAATTGAATTACACACCGGTTCCCTATTCATGAACTTACCGTGTGTATTTAAATTTGCGTTTTGACCATTTATTTAAATGACAATGGCATTTTGGTGGCATGAAAACCCAAACTTTTGAAAGGCTTTTGAAAGCGACACTATTATCATTTCTGTGTAAACAACAAAACCATGAATCTGTGAAAACGGTGACGTATACATGTGCAGTATATAGGCTTTTCTTTTGGCAAATGAAAGGATACAGATATTAACAGTGAGAAATACAAACACAACATAACGTTTGTCATCCTGAAAAATGAAAGGTTCCTTACAACAGACTCGAGGACGATACATGTTTTCTTTGTGTTCAAAGGTTTTGACATTTTCTTAAAGGAAGTAAAAATGGACTTTACATCAGAGGAGAACCTTGGCCACTCATCACGCCGCTCCACTATGGCCACTCGTCATCGCCGCTTCACCTCGGCCACACATCACCACCGCTTCACCTCAGCCACTCATCACCACCACTACACCTCGGCCACTCGTCCCCGCCACTCCACCTTGGCCACTCATCCCCCTGGCTCCACCTCTGCCACTCGTCATCCTGGCTCCACCTCGGCCACTCAAAACCCTGGCTTCACCTTGGCCACTCGTCACCGCCGCACCACCTCGGCCACTCGTCACTGTTGCTCCACTATTGCCACTCGTCACCGCCGCTCCACCTCGGCCACTCATCACCCTGGCTCCACCTCTGCCACTCGTCATCCTGGCTCCACCTCGGCCACTCATCACCCTGGCTCCACCTTTGCCACTCGTCACCGCCGCTCCACTATTGCCACTCGTCACCGCCGCTCCACCTCGGTCATTCATCACCCTGGCTCCACTTCAGCCGCTCGTCACCTTGGCTTCTCCGCAGCCGCACGTCATTGCCACTCCACCTTGGCCACTCGTCACCGCCGCTCCACCTCGGTCACTCATCACCCTGGCTCCACCTTGGCCACTCGTCACCGCCGCTCCACCTCGGTCACTCATCACCCTGGCTCCACCTTGGCCACTCGTCACCGCCGCTCCACCTCGGTCATTCATCACCCTGGCTCCACCTCAGCCGCTCGTCATCTTGGCTTCTCCTCAGCCACTCGTCATTGCCACTCCACCTTGGCCACTCGTCACCGCCGCTCCACCTCGGTCACTCATCACCCTGGCTCCACCTCGGTCACTCATCACCCTGGCTCCACCTCTGCCACACGTCACTGCCGCTCCACCTCGGTCACTCATCACCCTGGCTCCACCTCTGTCACTCATCACCCTGGCTCCACCTCGGCCACACGTCACTGCCGCTCCACCTCGGTCACTCATCACCCTGGCTCCACCTCGGCCACTCGTCACCTTGGCTTCTCCTCAGCCACTCGTCACCGCCGCTCCACCTTGGCCACTCATCACCCTGGCTCCACCTCGGCCACTCGTCACCTTGGCTTCTCCTCAGCCACACGTCACTGCCGCTCCACCTTGGCCACTCATCACCCTGGCTCCACCTCGGCCAATCGTCACCTTGGCTTCTCCTCAGCCACTCGTCATTGCCACTCCACCTCTGCCACTCATCACCCTTGCTTCACCTTGGCCTCCTGATCCTACGGTGTCACCCTATCTTTTTGTCTCCTCCGCTCCGCCCGGGTCTTCAACTCCCCTGGCTCCACCGCTGTCGGTCTGATTCCTGGCTCCACTTAGGCTTCTCCCTCCTTTGTCTCCTCCATGGGGTTTCCCTCTGCTATCCTCTTCTCTATCACAATCTTTTCAGATCCGCATCCTCCTCCAAAACCTCCTCCCTCCCTCCTCAGTTGGACTCATTACGGCATGGGATGTTCTTTTTTGCCTGAGTTCTCGTTTGTTCGTTCTCATTGTTAGTTGCTGTGGTTTCTAATTGAGTTAAACACCTGTTCCCTATTCTGTCAATTATCGTTCCTTGAGTATTTAAGTCCTTAGTTTATTTCCCATTAATAGCCATTCATAAGTTAGTGTGCATTCCACTAAAGTAACATTTTTGTAAGTATTTAAAACAAAAATATTATATTAAAATGATATTCACCAGCATCAGTCGTTCTGCTGTCATTGGTATGAATGTTAATGAATAGAAACTCCAGGACCTCAATCATATCAGATATATTTTCACATGAGTATCCTATTACTATAGTAGTAAAATAGTAATTACTACAGTACTGTGCAGAAGTCTTAGGCACACTGGTATTTTCGCCTCAAAGAAATGGTTTTAAGCCAGTTATTTCTATATTTTGTTGTAGTGTCTCAGTAGGAAATATCAGTTTACATTTCCAGTCATTAATTGTGCCATTAATTGTAATAATCCAGTGAAATTTTTGAATGCTCAAGGATTCTGACAACAGCCAATGCTCCACACGGAGGTCGGATCTCACCATCATCGAGTGCATCTGAAATTATATGAAGAAACAGCAAAAACAGAGACTAAGACCAGAAGAACTGCGGCAGCGTCTCGAAGGTAGTGCCCGCCGGCCTGCAAAGCTGCAGTACTGGGAAAAAGCACTTGAGTAAAAATGCTGTAAATGAGAATGTTTTCAAAAATGTCATAATCATAAATATATTTTATTTATCAATTCACTTTTAGTAGTTAACTATTATTAACTGTTATTAACTTTTAACAGTTAACTAAATCAAATCAATAGGTGTTTAGTTACCTTTATGTTTAAAACAGATTTTGTCCAGGTATTGCACAGTTTTTTAGTTTTACAGGTTTTTTCAAGCGTCTTTGGAAACGTTGCCGCAGTTCTTCTGGTCTTAGTCTCTGTTTTTGCTGTTTCTTCATATAATTTCAGATGCACTCGATGATGGTGAGATCCGACGTCCGTGTGGAGCATTGGCTGTTGTCAGAATCCTTGAGCATTCAAAAATTTCACTGGATTATTACAATTAATGGCACAATTAATGACTGGAAATGTAAACTGATACTGAGACACTACAACAAAATATAGAAATAACTGGCTTAAAACCATTTCTTTTGAGGCGAAAATACTAGTGTGCCTAAGACTTCTGCACAGTACTGTATATGTATATTATTACTCTCTAATGTCTTTAATGACTTTAACTGATTTTGTCTATGTCATCAGAGTGTCATTGATTGATATGAACAAAGAAAGAGCTGGCCAATGTTTTGGGAGTGTGTTTGCTGGTCTAGATTTAATAAGTATGTTCATCCCTGAGTTCCTGTGGGATCCATAATACAGACCATCACCAAATCCCCAGCATAACAGATGGAGCATCAGTCACTCATTAGTCTCTGGAGTCGCACGCTTACTATATATAAGGACAGTTGCCACAGCCATGGGAAAGCTTGGCCAGATCGGCTCCACGTACACCATAACACCAGTGCAGATCCAGATGAGCAGCGCCTGGACTGGTCGAACTGCAGTGATGGATGCAGGTGTGTGGCTGGTGATCGGCGTACTGCTGGTAATGACTGATCTGAGCCAGTCCTTCCCGAAAGAGGACGTGCTGGAGCAGAGCAAACACCCGCTGGAGTCACGCGAGGACTCCGACAGGAACACGGTGGAGAGTCGAGAGGTAAAACACTCGCACAACATTCAATAGCGATCAATTCATCTAACCCTGCTGTAAATGATCTGTTCATCTAACCCTGCTGTAGAAGTTAGGTAGTGCCACACCGTGCTGGCATTAGGGCAGTAACTGTATGGACATTTGTAATTATTATGTTTTGTAATATAATACATTTAAACATAAAATAACACACTACAGTTAAATTTTTAATCAAGTGCTTTACATGTGCTTTAGTATGTTAGTCAACACAAAAATAAACATAAAATGATTAAAAATGGACTTTTGACTATTACAAAGCACACTTTTTACATTTTAATGTTACATTATCGGAATTTGTTAGAATTATATTAACTTTCTGTGAATTAAAGAATATCATTCCCTTTTGCAACAATATCTTTAAAAGGACCAATCAAACCCATAAAATTACTTGTTGGATGGTAAAATTCACCTCATGAACTCTTGACAATCCTAATCAATTAGTGTTTGAATCGTCAGAAGCAGCCGATAGATCACCACAGCTTGATCCAGTAGTTAGCGTTTGCACATTTGAGGAAAAGAGCACCTGGTCTACTCGAACTACTGTTTAACATCAGTGTTTGTGAAGAAACGGATGCTGATGAAGACTGTGTTATGGGTGTGTGAGATGCTGATGAAGACTGTTATGGGTGTGTATCAGGCCTCGGAGGAGCAGATGGATCATTTACTGGAGGATCGTCTTCTGGTGGAGATGTTGCGGTCTTTACTCCAGGACTCTCAGAGATATGAACGCAACCCTTCAGTGCTGCACCAGCCCCAGCGGTGCGTAGTTTCACA
Organism: Pimephales promelas; assembly: GCF_988280905.1. Lineage (NCBI taxonomy): Eukaryota > Metazoa > Chordata > Actinopteri > Cypriniformes > Leuciscidae > Pimephales > Pimephales promelas. The sequence continues at coordinate 160,731 of NC_142789.1, read as the reverse complement.
AACAGAACATCATAATCTTTAAAGTAACCATCTTAATTATAATGATGAATGCCAACCAGGTACAAACTCATGAGTTTGTGAAACATTCTTTTCTTGTCATACTGGTCAATGTTTTTACACAAACAATCATATATGTGTTCTTTAGATTTAAAATTTAGATTTTATTTGCATCAATGCAACCCTGATGCGACCGCTGTACTGATGTAGCGGCGGTAGAGAAGGTCTCAGCGACGCGACCCCTGCGCTGATGTAGCGGCGGTAGAGAAGGTCTCAGCGACGCGACCCCTGCGCTGATGTAGCGGCGGTAGAGAAGGTCTCAGCGACGCGACCCCTGCGCTGATGTAGCGGCGGTAGAGAAGGTCTCAGCGACGCGACCCCTGTGCTGATGTAGCGGCGGTAGAGAAGGTCTCAGCGACGCGACCCCTGCGCTGATGTAGCGGCGGTAGAGAAGGTCTCAGCGACGCGACCCCTGTGCTGATGTAGCGGCGGTAGAGAAGGTCTCAGCGACGCGACCCCTGCGCTGATGTAGCGGCGGTAGAGAAGGTCTCAGCGACGCGACCCCTGCGCTGATGTAGCGGCGGTAGAGAAGGTCTCAGCGACGCGACCCCTGTACTGATGTAGCGGCGGTAGAGAAGGTCTCAGCGACGCGACCCCTGCGCTGATGTAGCGGCGGTAGAGAAGGTCTCAGCGACGCGGACGCTGTACTGATGTAGCGGCGGTAGAGAAGGTCTCAGCGACGCGACCCCTGTACTGATGTAGCGGCGGTAGAGAAGGTCTCAGCGACGCGACCCCTGCGCTGATGTAGCGGCGGTAGAGAAGGTCTCAGCGACGCGACCCCTGCGCTGATGTAGCGGCGGTAGAGAAGGTCTCAGCGACGCGACCCCTGCGCTGATGTAGCGGCGGTAGAGAAGGTCTCAGCGACGCGACCCCTGCGCTGATGTAGCGGCGGTAGAGAAGGTCTCAGCGACGCGACCCCTGTACTGATGTAGCGGCGGTAGAGAAGGTCTCAGCGACGCGACCCCTGCACTGATGTAGCGGCGGTAGAGAAGGTCTCAGCGACGCGACCCCTGCACTGATGTAGCGGCGGTAGAGAAGGTCTCAGCGACGCGACCCCTGCGCTGATGTAGCGGCGGTAGAGAAGGTCTCAGCGACGCGACCCCTGCACTGATGTAGCGGCGGTAGAGAAGGTCTCAGCGACGCGACCCCTGCGCTGATGTAGCGGCGGTAGAGAAGGTCTCAGCGACGCGACCCCTGTACTGATGTAGCGGCGGTAGAGAAGGTCTCAGCGACGCGACCCCTGCGCTGATGTAGCGGCGGTAGAGAAGGTCTCAGCGACGCGGACGCTGTACTGATGTAGCGGCGGTAGAGAAGGTCTCAGCGACGCGACCCCTGCGCTGATGTAGCGGCGGTAGAGAAGGTCTTAGCGACGCGACCCCTGTACTGATGTAGCGGCGGTAGAGAAGGTCTCAGCGACGCGACCCCTGCGCTGATGTAGCGGCGGTAGAGAAGGTCTCAGCGACGCGACCCCTGCGCTGATGTAGCGGCGGTAGAGAAGGTCTCAGCGACGCGACCCCTGCACTGATGTAGCGGCGGTAGAGAAGGTCTCAGCGACGCGACCCCTGTACTGATGTAGCGGCGGTAGAGAAGGTCTCAGCGACGCGACCCCTGTACTGATGTAGCGGCGGTAGAGAAGGTCTCAGCGACGCGACCCCTGTACTGATGTAGCGGCGGTAGAGAAGGTCTCAGCGACGCGGACGCTGTACTGATGTAGCGGCGGTAGAGAAGGTCTCAGCGACGCGACCCCTGTACTGATGTAGCGGCGGTAGAGAAGGTCTCAGCGACGCGACCCCTGTACTGATGTAGCGGCGGTAGAGAAGGTCTCAGTGACGCGACCCCTGTACTGATGTAGCGGCGGTAGAGAAGGTCTCAGTGACGCGACCCCTGCGCTGATGTAGCGGCGGTAGAGAAGGTCTCAGCGACGCGGACGCTGCACTGATGTAGCGGCGGTAGAGAAGGTCTCAGCGACGCGACCCCTGTACTGATGTAGCGGCGGTAGAGAAGGTCTCAGTGACGCGACCCCTGTACTGATGTAGCGGCGGTAGAGAAGGTCTCAGCGACGCGACCCCTGTACTGATGTAGCGGCGGTAGAGAAGGTCTCAGCGACGCGACCCCTGCACTGATGTAGCGGCGGTAGAGAAGGTCTCAGTGACGCGACCCCTGTACTGATGTAGCGGCGGTAGAGAAGGTCTCAGTGACGCGACCCCTGTACTGATGTAGCGGCGGTAGAGAAGGTCTCAGCGACGCGACCCCTGTACTGATGTAGCGGCGGTAGAGAAGGTCTCAGTGACGCGACCCCTGTACTGATGTAGCGGCGGTAGAGAAGGTCTCAGTGACGCGACCCCTGTACTGATGTAGCGGCGGTAGAGAAGGTCTCAGCGACGCGACCCCTGTACTGATGTAGCGGCGGTAGAGAAGGTCTCAGCGACGCGGACGCTGTACTGATGTAGCGGCGGTAGAGAAGGTCTCAGCGACGCGGACGCTGCACTGATGTAGCGGCGGTAGAGAAGGTCTCAGCGACGCGACCCCTGCACTGATGTAGCGGCGGTAGAGAAGGTCTCAGCGACGCGACCCCTGTACTGATGTAGCGGCGGTAGAGAAGGTCTCAGCGACGCGACCCCTGCACTGATGTAGCGGCGGTAGAGAAGGTCTCAGCGACGCGACCCCTGTACTGATGTAGCGGCGGTAGAGAAGGTCTCAGCGACGCGACCCCTGCGCTGATGTAGCGGCGGTAGAGAAGGTCTCAGCGACGCGACCCCTGTACTGATGTAGCGGCGGTAGAGAAGGTCTCAGCGACGCGACCCCTGCGCTGATGTAGCGGCGGTAGAGAAGGTCTCAGCGACGCGACCCCTGTACTGATGTAGCGGCGGTAGAGAAGGTCTCAGCGACGCGACCCCTGCACTGATGTAGCGGCGGTAGAGAAGGTCTCAGCGACGCGACCCCTGTACTGATGTAGCGGCGGTAGAGAAGGTCTCAGTGACGCGACCCCTGTACTGATGTAGCGGCGGTAGAGAAGGTCTCAGTGACGCGACCCCTGTACTGATGTAGCGGCGGTAGAGAAGGTCTCAGCGACGCGACCCCTGTACTGATGTAGCGGCGGTAGAGAAGGTCTCAGCGACGCGGACGCTGTACTGATGTAGCGGCGGTAGAGAAGGTCTCAGCGACGCGGACGCTGCACTGATGTAGCGGCGGTAGAGAAGGTCTCAGCGACGCGACCCCTGTACTGATGTAGCGGCGGTAGAGAAGGTCTCAGCGACGCGACCCCTGCACTGATGTAGCGGCGGTAGAGAAGGTCTCAGCGACGCGACCCCTGTACTGATGTAGCGGCGGTAGAGAAGGTCTCAGCGACGCGACCCCTGTACTGATGTAGCGGCGGTAGAGAAGGTCTCAGCGACGCGACCCCTGCGCTGATGTAGCGGCGGTAGAGAAGGTCTCAGCGACGCGACCCCTGTACTGATGTAGCGGCGGTAGAGAAGGTCTCAGCGACGCGACCCCTGCGCTGATGTAGCGGCGGTAGAGAAGGTCTCAGCGACGCGACCCCTGTACTGATGTAGCGGCGGTAGAGAAGGTCTCAGCGACGCGACCCCTGCACTGATGTAGCGGCGGTAGAGAAGGTCTCAGCGACGCGACCCCTGCGCTGATGTAGCGGCGGTAGAGAAGGTCTCAGCGACGCGACCCCCTGCACTGATGTAGCGGCGGTAGAGAAGGTCTCAGCGACGCGACCCCTGCGCTGATGTAGCGGCGGTAGAGAAGGTCTCAGCGACGCGACCCCTGCACTGATGTAGCGGCGGTAGAGAAGGTCTCAGCGACGCGACCGCTGTACTGATGTAGCGGCGGTAGAGAAGGTCTCAGCGACGCGACCCCTGCGCTGATGTAGCGGCGGTAGAGAAGGTCTCAGCGACGCGACCCCTGCGCTGATGTAGCGGCGGTAGAGAAGGTCTCAACGACGCGACCCCTGCGCTGATGTAGCGGCGGTAGAGAAGGTCTCAGCGACGCGACCCCTGCACTGATGTAGCGGCGGTAGAGAAGGTCTCAGCGACGCGACCCCTGCACTGATGTAGCGGCGGTAGAGAAGGTCTCAGCGACGCGACCCCTGCGCTGATGTAGCGGCGGTAGAGAAGGTCTCAGCGACGCGACCCCTGTACTGATGTAGCGGCGGTAGAGAAGGTCTCAGCGACGCGACCCCTGCGCTGATGTAGCGGCGGTAGAGAAGGTCTCAGCGACGCGACCCCTGCGCTGATGTAGCGGCGGTAGAGAAGGTCTCAGTGACGCGACCCCTGCACTGATGTAGCGGCGGTAGAGAAGGTCTCAGCGACGCGACCCCTGCGCTGATGTAGCGGCGGTAGAGAAGGTCTCAGCGACGCGACCCCTGCGCTGATGTAGCGGCGGTAGAGAAGGTCTCAGCGACGCGACCCCTGCGCTGATGTAGCGGCGGTAGAGAAGGTCTCAGCGACGCGACCCCTGCGCTGATGTAGCGGCGGTAGAGAAGGTCTCAGTGACGCGACCCCTGCGCTGATGTAGCGGCGGTAGAGAAGGTCTCAGCGACGCGACCCCTGCGCTGATGTAGCGGCGGTAGAGAAGGTCTCAGCGACGCGACCCCTGCGCTGATGTAGCGGCGGTAGAGAAGGTCTCAGCGACGCGGACGCTGTACTGATGTAGCGGCGGTAGAGAAGGTCTCAGCGACGCGACCCCTGCGCTGATGTAGCGGCGGTAGAGAAGGTCTCAGCGACGCGACCCCTGCACTGATGTAGCGGCGGTAGAGAAGGTCTCAGCGACGCGACCCCTGCGCTGATGTAGCGGCGGTAGAGAAGGTCTCAGCGACGCGACCCCTGCGCTGATGTAGCGGCGGTAGAGAAGGTCTCAGCGACGCGACCCCTGCGCTGATGTAGCGGCGGTAGAGAAGGTCTCAGCGACGCGACCCCTGCGCTGATGTAGCGGCGGTAGAGAAGGTCTCAGTGACGCGACCCCTGCGCTGATGTAGCGGCGGTAGAGAAGGTCTCAGCGACGCGACCCCTGCGCTGATGTAGCGGCGGTAGAGAAGGTCTCAGCGACGCGACCCCTGCGCTGATGTAGCGGCGGTAGAGAAGGTCTCAGCGACGCGGACGCTGTACTGATGTAGCGGCGGTAGAGAAGGTCTCAGCGACGCGACCCCTGCGCTGATGTAGCGGCGGTAGAGAAGGTCTCAGCGACGCGACCCCTGCGCTGATGTAGCGGCGGTAGAGAAGGTCTCAGCGACGCGACCCCTGCGCTGATGTAGCGGCGGTAGAGAAGGTCTCAGCGACGCGGACGCTGTACTGATGTAGCGGCGGTAGAGAAGGTCTCAGCGACGCGACCCCTGCGCTGATGTAGCGGCGGTAGAGAAGGTCTCAGTGACGTGACGCTGTATTGCTGTAGTGGCGGTAGAGAAGGTCTCAGTGATGTAAGTAGAGCAAGGGGCCCGAGACCGAGCCCTGAGTAACCCCAGCTGGGTTACACCAGTTGGTGTGGCGTAAGGGCCTCTTACCACCAAGAGAGCTTATTCAGCTGTTCTTTAATATTGTACACCAGTTTTAACATATCAGTGATTGTCGAAGATTGTGGTCCATAATATTCTGTGGCATTAAAGAGACAACTGTTCACTTTGAGTCACGGCTGGCATTATTCCTCTGCTTCCAGGTTCGGTCGGGGCGCTCGGACTGGCGTGTCCACAGAGGAAAGGATACAGTCCCGTGACTGGGAGACGGTTCCTGGGCAGATATGGAGCATGGCAGTGCCACAAAGATTTGGCAAAAAATAACACCAAGCCATCATAAAAATTGAGTGATGTCTTCAGGGTATTGCATAAATAGAAAGGTGAATTATTTGATCAGAAACATCTAAAAGCATTTCATTCATTTCTGTCTCCACTACATTCCCAAATAAAAGAGTCAGCTCTTATTTGCATTTCATGAAATATGTGATAGTAACTATAACACATCAAAACAATAATATTTAAGTGTATAAGTAGTAATTGTTTAATAAGTTCTGTACAAGTGTCAGGGAATGTTTTGATTTTTAATCCATTGTAATTGATAATCATTGAATGTGTTGTGTATTTTGTGTGTATAAATAAATGATCAGCTTTGCTTGTTTAGTGTAATGTAGCTGAGGAAAGCAGGCCAAAACGAGGATCTAAACACTGGGTGATTTAATAAAGTAACAAAAAACAGATAACATAGAACTAGAGGAAAAAAGGAACAAAGCCAGGGGAGGCAATCTTTACACATACAACAACTGACAAAGTAACAAGTGAAACACAAGGCAATAAATACACAGGGACAAATAAGCTAAATTAAGTAATGAGGAAACAAGATACACCTGAGAACAATCATGAACTAATCAACAGGAAAAACTACAAAGAACTACAACCACATGGCACAAAGGCCCCTCGGGCGGCCAGGCCAATGAAGACCCCTCGGGAGGCCACGGCGGTGAAGACCCCTCGGGAGACCACGGCGGTGAAGACCCCTCGGGAGACCACGGCGGTGAAGACCCCTCGGGAGGCCACGGCGGTGAAGACCCCTCGGGCGGCCACGGCGGTGAAGACCCCTCGGGAGACCACGGCGGTGAAGACCCCTCGGGAGACCACGGCGGTGAAGACCCCTCGGGAGGCCACGGCGGTGAAGACCCCTCGGGAGACCACGGCGGTGAAGACCCCTCGGGAGACCACGGCGGTGAAGACCCCTCGGGAGGCCACGGCGGTGAAGACCCCTCGGGCGGCCACGGCGGTGAAGACCCCTCGGGAGACCACGGCGGTGAAGACCCCTCGGGAGACCACGGCGGTGAAGACCCCTCGGGAGGCCACGGCGGTGAAGACCCCTCGGGAGACCACGGCGGTGAAGACCCCTCGGGAGACCACGGCGGTGAAGACCCCTCGGGAGACCACGGCGGTGAAGACCCCTCGGGAGACCACGGCGGTGAAGACCCCTCGGGAGACCACGGCGGTGAAGACCCCTCGGGAGACCACGGCGGTGAAGACCCCTCGGGAGACCACGGCGGTGAAGACCCCTCGGGAGACCACGGCGGTGAAGACCCCTCGGGAGACCACGGCGGTGAAGACCCCTCGGGAGACCACGGCGGTGAAGACCCCTCGGGAGACCACGGCGGTGAAGACCCCTCGGGAGGCCACGGCGGTGAAGACCCCTCGGGCGGCCACGGCGGTGAAGACCCCTCGGGAGACCACGGCGGTGAAGACCCCTCGGGCGGCCACGGCGGTGAAGACCCCTCGGGCGGCCACGGCGGTGAAGACCCCTCGGGAGACCACAGCGGTGAAGACCCGTACGAAGGGTAAGTCCCGATTGTCCGAACTGGATGGAGCGCTTTAAAGTCCCTGTAAAGGTAATTCAACAAAAAAATTCTTAACACATTATAAATGTTACAAATGTATTGCTAAAACATATTACAAAGACTGAACTGTGAAGTTCTGAAATACGGAGTTAGACCGTTAAACAGTTTTTCACCCTTACTATTTTACGAATTTTTTGGGCGGGGCTAAAACAGGGCTCGACGACGCACTGGAGCCCAAGAGCTCGTGGACACGCCCCAACTTGATGACGCACGTTGGTCATAGACATAGACAGGGGCTGATCTCTCCCCTAACAATAGAGCACATTTGCATTCGTCGCTCAATCGCGAGTTACTCTCAGTGCTATCAGTTACTACAGCCTACAGTTTGCTAGCTTGCTATGCCTTTGACAAGGAAATGCATAGGCTACTACCTGGATGCGATCATGTACAAAACAGATCTGTGTCTTTATTTAAATTTCCTAAAAGCGATCACATCAAGAAGAGGTGGATTAATTTTGTGTAGAGCCAACCTTAATGAAGAGCTGATCACCGGATCACCGCCAGCAACACCCGCCTCTGTAGTGATCATTTTACACAGGATCGTTTTATAAACTTTCCAACTGGCATTCACTGATAATCCGATGCTGCTGGTGAACGGGGCCGAAACGACTATCTTCCGCCTCAGCGTTCATCCTTCCGAGAGCGGTTTCACATAATATCACCGTCGACAGCTTTCCCGCGAGTGGGCGTGGTTTCAGCGCAGCCAGCGGACACGCCCCCAGTGTTTGAGAACAGAGATAACTGCTCATTTTTTCAAGATTTTGATAGCTTATTTTATGTACTTGCCGGCTTTTTTTATCATTCAAATTTGGCTGGGTGTCTGTCTAATATCACATTTTTCTGTGGTGTGACAAACTCAGAACACGTACTTAATTTTGACTTTACAGGGACTTTAAATATGCTCTAACCGGAGCAGGTGTAATTGTTGCTTGTCTTCCGCCGTGGTAAGAGGAGAAAGCGTAATTACCAGTGCTTTGAACGGAGTTGAAAGCACCTTGGGCACACCTGGTCCAAACTCCCGCCAGGAAGTGCTAACAAAGAGTGCTTGGAGGTCCCCCACTCACTTGACTGATGCTAAGGCTGGCAGTAGCGCAGTCTTAAGCAAGAGTGGCTTCAATTCGGCCAATTGTAACAATTCCAGGGCATGAGGACCGCTGATGAGTCTCTGGAGGCTACGGTAGGGGGCGTGGCAGGTTGAGCCTCATCGCTCAGGAAGCGAAGAATCATGTTGCTTTTCCCTAATGACTGGCCGGCCACCGGGGCATGGAGGGCTCCATCATCCTCTAGACCGAGGGCCAGGGCTCTGGTGCAGCCGTGGTCACCTTGACGTGGAGGTGGAAATTCGTATTTCCATTTTTGGCGTGCTATCAAGATGCATAATCGCTTTTCAGCGTGTTTATGAACGCCGTTGACTTAATGTTATTACTGTATATATAAATATATGACTTACCTCAACCCCGTCCCTAACCCTACCCGTCACTGGGGTTAATGGCATTTATGACTGTTCCCTCACCATCCTAGGAAAGAAAAGATCGATCCCCAGATGTAGATCTACATTTTGCTTTGTTTTGCGCAGACATTTGACGGCGTGTACAGACACGCGGAATCACTCGGACGTTAATGGCATAGACATACACGGATAGACGCAGATAGCTCAAAATGCGTAGAGATAACACGCCACTTGACTCGAAAGTGGCGTGTATGTTTACGCAAAAGTCATGATGTCATGTTGCTGGAAGAGATCCTCTGACTGGGGAACAGTGAGCTCTTGGCTACATTGGTTCTGAGTGGATATTCTGGATATAAAAGTATGCATCTTTCAGATCCACTGACAAAAAACATCTAGCACACGCAACACTTGTTTCCTTATCTCAGGGAACAGAGGTTACATTAGTCATTTTGACTCATTAAGTACTTTACACAATGAATGTCTTTCACAAGGGGAAAAACATGGTGAAAAGCTACAAGCTCGATGATTGATCTGTGTTTAGTTTACTGTGGAATAAAAACTGCTCTCAGGTCTGTAATAATATCTGATGATGTGATCATGCTGATTCAGTTCCTCAGTCCTGTTGTATACTGATCACGAGTAACAAAGGAAGAAGAAACCTTCCTTTTTTCAGTAATATTGGTGTTCCCCAGATATGATTCCTGAGAAATTATTATTATTATTCTCTCATCACTCGAGCACACGCACGCGCTATCGCGCATCTCTTAAAGGGGACGCGCGCTCATTATCAGCAGTCAGAAGTGCAAGTCATGATGAAGGTGCGTGTCAGAGTCTGTGTGTGTGTGTGTGTGTGGGCGGGGGGGGGGGGGGGGTGAGAGAAAGAGAGAGAGAACACACTCACTCACCGCCCAAATACACACTCCTTCACTCACACACACACACACACACGTTATAATGTTCAATTTTCTAAATTCAATTTTTTTTCAGAGAGAGGGAGAGAGAGAGATGTTGAACACAGGGTGGCAGTAAAGAGCTATGATCATCCTGTATTTTACTTGATTTAACCCATTAAAATACAATTTTGTTGGTATAAATTGAATCTATGTAGGTTGATTAAGTAAAATACAATAAAATTAATAAATGTAGTTAAATCAGTCAATTTCAATGTTATCATTTTTAGGTTAACATTGTTTCAGAGTACATTCCTCAACATTAATTTTCCAAGATAAAAAAATTAAATATATAAATAAAGATGAATTATATCCCATGTTCTATAGTGTAATTAATAATAACACTAGCCTATTTTAAAATACACTGTCATCTAATTGTTGATTGAACTATTTTTAATGTTTTATTCAAATATTTTTTTTTACTGTTTCATCTCCATTCCATTTTGCATGACATCATCTGTCAAGCAAGTATGTCAAGGGCTGCCGTGACCTCTGACCTCTTGTGTCTTATCCTGGGCTGCGTTCAGCCCCGACAAAACGTCGCACAACATTTTTTAAACCGAAACGGTGATGCGTTGAACACACTGTTCAACTGTGTTCAACAAGAGTTGCCACTATGGCAGCTGAGAAGGCCATTCATTGTGTTCTTTGTGAAGAATTGTATAAATATGTGTTTAATACTACAAAATATGCCAGATGTTACAGTTACAGCACTTGCGGCCCAGAACACAAGAAAACATCCTAATCGAGTGAAGGGATTTGTGGAAACTGAAATGGAAGCACACATCTTACCTAATGCAGATTAAAACACATCTATTTAGCCTTTGCGTACTGACTTTATTTGTAGTTCACACTGTTTTGAAACCCTTTATTTTCTTTCTCATTTTTAGGAAAAGCACTTAATTATCATTGTTTTCTATTCCAAATGTCATACACTTGCAATGAAGCTGAAAATATGAACAACTATATCATTATGTTGATATCCTATATTTTTACAATAAACGACAAACATATCTTCTGATATCCTCAGTTGTTGCGTATACCGCGCTGCATTGAACACATTTGTAAATGACTTTCCCTGAACCCATTGTGTGAGTTGACTTTAATACCGCGTGCTTTATACACATGTTGCTGCTGATTGGATTGCAGTTCTGACACACCCACCAAACAAGAGAAAACGTATCTCAAACCCCGGTGCACACCATATCCCGGGAAACATGACGTTCAACTTGGAAGGTGTAGCAAAACGTTGCGCTTGAACGTTGTTTGAACTTGAACGTGCCGAGATCTCTGTTTCTGTAGGTGAAGCAGTCGTTTATGGAGTGTCACATTGTGGGCTTTTCATACTTAATATCAGCTCAGAATGGGTGTTAGCTTTACCATTGCCATCAATCTGAGCATTTTTGGCTTTTTGTTTCGCTACCTTATCAAATGTGATGTTAAACTCATTAAAACAGAAGTTGCGCTGGTCTCTTCTCCTCTATTGTGTCGCACACATGTGGGCGGGGCTTGATCGTGTCTGTGGGGAGTTGATTGGAAGGTTGGATGGATGTAGTTTGCTATTGGATGATCTCATGTGAAAGAAATGCCATGGGTTTGCAGATTTTGCGTAGCGTAACTCCGCCCCTACTCGTGAGTATATAAGGAAGTACGCTGGCAAAATACAGATGTTGCATTTCGTGTTTAATATTTCTTCGCTGAGGAGCCGAGACTGAACTCTCAGAGAAAGTGGCAGGGAGGCGTAACGTCTCAGTTTCCTACTCAGGGAACGAGGGTTACATCCGTAACCGAGACGTTCCCTTTCGGAGTTACGTTGTGATGACGAATCACGCCATTTGGCTGTCTTCCAGTGCCCTGTGCAAGTCTGAGCTCCCTGTCGTGAGACTGGCATCTACTTAACACAGGAATAGCAAGGTACACTGGGAGCATATCTCAGTGGGCTTACAGAATACACACATGACCCCGAGGGGCTGTGTAGCGAGAACACTGCGGTGTACAGCCCGCAGGGGGAGTGTTTCAACTCATACTACACAGACTACACACTGATTACACACAGACTACACACTGACTGCTCAAACTACACACAGACTACACACTGAATACACACATCCTACACACAGATTACTCAAGCTACACACTGACTACACACACACACATACACACAGGTTATTGCAGGCTAGTGTGAGAGTAGTCTCTCTGATCTCTTCACTACAGGACTCTGTCACGCGATCACATGAAACCCTTTTCCTTTCTTCAGGCAAACAAAAGAAAGCAGTGTTGGAGTCTGAGCTCATTCTCATACGCTTATATAACGCCTGTGAAGTTTAAGAGGAACAGATTGTATCACAGACCCTCCATCATCACAGTCACAGACTTTCATTAAAGCTTGACTGGTACATTTTGTGAACTATTTGAGGAATTAAAGCTTTATAATGTGATTATGTTAACTCCAGCAGGATGAGTTTCCACACACAGGTTTATTTCGACTTCTTTTGCTTCTCGAGAGAGTAGCGTTCATGTAAATAAAACAGAAGTTGTGCTGGTCTCTTCTCCTCTATTGTGTCATGTATTGAGCGAACGCTTCTGGAACGAGAACACATGTGGGCGGGGCTTGATTGTGTCTGTGCGAGTTGATTGGATGGTTGGATGGTTGTGGTTTGCTATTGGCTGATATCTTGTGAGGGACCTGTATGTTCTTGTCTACTACAGATTACATTCAAGATTACCAGAAACATGAACACAACAATGATGATGTGCACATTTATAATAAAATGCAATATTCCTTAAAAAAACAAGTCATTTTTTTGATTTCATGGTGACTTTAAACATGTGAGATTAGCCCATCGGTGCTACGTTTAGGCATTGCGAAGTGAGCCGATGACTCTCGACTCCTTTAGTAATTCTAGAGCGAGACTGCGGGATTGTGGGATATTCTGGGAATCATGCAGGATAAGATGTGGAACAATAGAGAACAGATAAATGAGCTTCTGTCACGCAAACCCGAGCTGCGTGTGTGTGTGTGTGTGTGTGTGTGCGCATGTGTGTGTGAGTGTGTGTGTTGTGATGGATTTTTTCAGACGTTCACGAAAATTATATTTTTTCTTTTATATCATAAAGGAAAACAAAATCTGAAGTCTGTTTGTCTTACCTTCCTAAATTGTTTTTCTCTGCCCATCTAGGCTGGTCCTCCCGTCGGTGTAGAGTCTGCTGCAAGTTGGCAGAAATGAAATCAATATCATAACAAATACAAGTTCCTTCTTTCAGAACTTATATCGTGTGGTCCTCTTCTGGATCGTCCCTTCGATCAGTCCTTGGGCTCCTGGCTGGCTCGCCAAATTGTGATGGATATTTTCCCTGAACCTAACTACTCTACAATACTCACTCTAGTCAGCGCATCTACACATCGACGTCCGGTGAGTCACTAAAACTACCCCTATAACCCTGGCACATCTACAGTCGACGGCCGCCGGGTGCTGATGATTCTAACTTACTTGTTCTTGCTGCGCAGCTTAAATGACAGACAGGCCTCAGCAAATGTCCTTCAGATGCTCTTTATTTCAGCTGGGAGTTCGCGAGCAATTCTCAGAGAATCTCAGCTTAAAAGAAGAAGTACTCATGTTTTATATGATAATGCCAGACACATTAAAAAAAGAATCATCATGACTAATTATCTTATTATGACTTTTAATGTCACACTCTATCAATGTGATTGGTTACACGGTTTAAAGCAAGCCCCATCCCCTCATCATCCTTTGTTAGTGACGTCGGCAAAATATCCTGTATCCTCAAATAACCAGTTAGTAAGGAGTTAACATTTCAGTTAATCACGTCCTCCTAATACGGTAAAAGAACAGAACGTTCAGCTCATCGTCAAAGTTACATTGAACAAGGTTAGGCCTACATTAAGTCAAAAAGTTGTTAGATGGTTAGTTCATTGAAAGTTCGTCTCACGGCTACATCCTAAACAGAAGGAACTAAGATTTATCTTTATTTATTGTTAGATCTAGATTGGAAAGTTTAGTCACCTTCAGACAAAGAAGTGGAATTATGATCGGTTTTATCACATGTTAGAAATATAAAATCAGAACTTTATGGTTAGTTAACATAATTATTCTTTATCTGTTAAAATTTCAACAACAATGTGTGTGAGAGTGTGTGTGTGTGTGTGTGTTGTGTGTTTATCGCATAGTTCTGTCCGAGGGAAGAAAAGCAGGTTCCTGAAGAAAATGGAGTCCTGGATTAAGGATTGTAAATCTCTGTGATGTTGGTCAGCTCTGAGGCGATGACAGTCCGTCCTCTACCCTCTCAGATATCGATCAGGTAAACACACACACACGATTGCCACACAGATGAGGAGGACACAGGGGTAATATTAACCCTGCACACACTCCTCTCCCAGAGAGTCCAAGGCCAGTGTGTGACGTTTCCTCAAACGCTCTCGCTGACAGGAACAGGAACTTCCGGCTTAATAATGTTTCGCATGCTAATGTGTGTAATGTTTTATGACCTATCAGTCATTTATTAACACTCAAACACAAACAGAGAAATAACTCATGGGTTTCCTTATATGATGAGGAAGAATAATCGTGTAAACAAGGAAACACAGATTTAGGTCTGACATCAGGACTTGTTTTCAATGAATCAGAAGAATGTGTGTGTGTCTGTGTGTGTGTGTGTGTGTGTGTGTGTGTGTGTGTGTGTGTGTGTGTGTGTGTGATTTAGTGTGTGTGTGTGTGTGATTTAGTGTGTGTGTGCACGTCATTGTGTGTGTGTATTACATATTATTATATTTATTAGTAGTGTTTGGTTATCTCAGATTCCCTGAACTGCTAACTGAATACAATAAAGAAAGGAAAAGAAAAGAACAGTTGGGTCAATGATTATATTAATTTGAGTTCAGTCCCTAGAGTTGTGTGAAGCTGTGTGACTCATTCTTCTGTGGAAGTTTCATTCTTATGTCTTTGGTCTGTGGGAAGCAGTTTTGGTTCTTCTGGTTCTCAGTTCTCAGGATTTCTGTGTTCTTTAGGAGAAAAGAAGTTATTCTGGTTTTGAACGGCGGAGAGAATAATGACAGAGTTTTCATTTTTGGGTGAATTCTATATCGTTATTCTATTAGCGAACAGGTGTGTGTGGAAAATGTGCCTTTACTTTGTGACTTTAATGATAAATCTTCATGATATTCAGAGTAATATGAGAAAAGGGAACTTGGTGGTTTGGTGTTGATGAAGGGAGCCTGAGCTTCACTGATGGAGGCTGTGGAACACTGAACACACACACACACACACACACACAAATCACACACACTTCATTACAGCACAGATCTAAAGCCAACAAAGAGTAAAACCTGAATATTACATTTATCGTGTGAAGCTGATGTTGATGATGATTATGATGATGATGTCATGTTTTCCAGAGGTTTCCGTACCAGAGACCTGAGCCCTTCGCTGAAATACTCACACCTTATATCAAGTGTGTGTGTGTGTGTGTGTGTGTGTGTGTGTGTGTGTGTGTGTGTGTGTGTGTGTGTGTGTGTGATGAATCAAATGATTCGTTTAAATGTTAGTATGTACAGTAGGTTTATAATTTTGAGGTTTTGTTCAGTTTTGCTTCTATAACAGTCTTTGTTTCTTCAGAAAACATCCACAACACACAAGAGTTTATTTCATTGCACTTGATTTCCTTGCGTCTGTAGATTTCATGATTTTAAATCAGAAATCTCTTCACCGTTTTATTCATATCTATAGGGTTACGGTTAGGGTTATTCTGATTTTTCATCGCCTGATTTATACCACATTTTATTCCTAAACACATGGCGAAAAAGTATTAGTTTCATTTGTTATTAAATGAAAGTAACGTGAATTATGAATCTTGCTTCATCCGATGTTCAGAATCAGTTCTGCAAATGAGGGCATATTTAAAAACGTCATATCTCATTTGCATATTTCAACATTCAGAAGCAGTTGTGTTAATGTGCTGTGATTGATCAGTTGGGGAGGTTTGGTGAAATCCCTCAGTAGTGTTGATGCTGAGATCTGTCACTCATCAATACAGTTATTATAGCAGAATCTGCTCATCAGACGTGTGCTATAATCCCCGTAACCAGCAGCGGAACGGCTCATGATAAACCGCGATCATACATGTGTTTAGTTATGAGACCCGGTTCCTCAGTGACTGTAGGTGTCCCCATGAACACACACACACATGAGTCCTGTCCGCTTCAGAACTGTGTGTTGTAGATGATCATGACAGATCTATAACTGCTGAAGAACTGATGCCTGAGATCGGCCTTTCTCTTCATCCTCCCGAAGCGCCTCGTGTCTGACCTCACGTTAGTGACGGTTAATAGCGTTCGTTTCACTGTTCCAGACGACGGAAAGCGTTCATGTTGCTGAAGATGCAAACAATAAGAGATGATGTCTTTAAAACTGGTTATGAGTCACATGATCACATTCCAGACTCCTTAATAATCTGTGGCTCCTTCACAGACATGAAGAGGGTGTGTGTGTGTGTGTGTGTGTGTGAATTCCACTGAAGACTCCAGACGCTCCGCTGAAGACTCCAGACGCTCCGCTGAAGACTCCAGACGCTCCACTGAAGACTCCAGACGCTCCACTGAAGACTCCAGACGCTCCGCTGAAGACTCCAGACGCTCCGCTGAAGACTCCAGACGCTCCACTGAAGACTCCAGACGCTCCACTGAAGACTCCAGACGCTCCGCTGAAGACTCCAGACGCTCCACTGAAGACTCCAGACGCTCCACTGAAGACTCCAGACGCTCCACTGAAGACTCCAGACGCTCCACTGAAGACTCCAGACGCTCCGCTGAAGACTCCAGACGCTCCACTGAAGACTCCAGACGCTCCACTGAAGACTCCAGACGCTCCGCTGAAGACTCCAGACGCTCCGCTGAAGACTCCAGACGCTCCGCTGAAGACTCCAGACGCTCCGCTGAAGACTCCAGACGCTCCACTGAAGGATGTAGCAAACTTTATATAAATAAAGTTTGCTAAATAAAGTTTTTGTATTTAATGCATTATGTTCAGGGGTGACAGATTGATAGGCAGACTGGAGGTTAATTTTCATGCTTTGCAGTAAAAGTGGCTCTCCTATTGACTTTTTCCTATAAGTGCGGCTCTCGTGAAAAAAACGGTGAAGACCACTGCTCTGTGGCTCTGTGGTCCACTGAAAACGGCAGACGCTAGCTGAGAGCGTTTCGGCAGCGCAGCGTTTCTTCAGTCGAGACACATGACGATACGGAATATCCGCAGCACCGTTTACTTCGAACTGATTTCGCAGATAATTTGATTCATACTGAAAATGTATTTTTCATCCATGTTGTTTGGTTAGCTCTGCTGGTTGATGTCCTGGTGACAGTTGGTCGGTGTGGTGTTGGCCCCGCCCCTCCTCCACTGTGATTGGAAGTGACCGTGATGAGCGCTGCGTTTCACCCAAAGTTGAACTTTCTTCAACTCTCGGCGACCAGTAAAAACGCAGAGCTCTCAGAAACTAAAAGTACATACTGTAATCCGAACAAAATAATTGCGGGGCGGATCTCCTCTCTTTAGCATCAGGACACAGGTGTGTGAAATCTGTTGTGGGTGTGTGGGTCGCAGTTTTGACAGCAGTGTGTTCGCATTTGATCAAAGTGAGGTAATCCACAGTGTTGTGCAGGTTCATAAGTGTGTAGAGTTTTGAAAACTGTGTTGATGCACTGAAAAACGAACTGGAGCTGCTGCTGTGCTGACTGGAGTTAGAGTTTGGCGTTTAGCAATCGGAAAAACTGTAACATCAAAGTACGACTATTTCAAAAGGCGATTCACACTGTACATTTCAAATCAGCGTCTCTTCATTTCCGTACAATGATCTGACTTTCAGCTGATGCAACGGCTCAAAGCGATCAGTAACTGTTGCATACTCTTACTGTAATGTAGCTGTATGGAAACAGACACACAATCATATGTTTACAGTAAATCATGAAAGTTTCAAGATAACGAGATTCATGTCACCAATTAGCGTGGAGCATAAACCAATTAGACTACAATATCTATGGATATAGCCTAATATTTGATATTTTTGCTTTGATTCCGCTAAAGCTGTGTTGTGATTGTAGTGTTTTGCTTCAGTATAGCACACACTTTGTTCAAAGATTCCTCGATGTGTGTCTCTACGACTGCAGTGCTTTACAGAGATGTGTGTTTACTGTGCATGTAGTGCCATAATGAAACCTGGATCTCCTACAATATTTGTACGAGCAATGACTCAGTGAAACTATCGGTTGCTTGTGTGTGTGTGTGTGTGTGTGTGTGTGTGTGTGTGTGACCTATAGTTGTTTCAGTGGTATTTCACAGTAAATTTGTTTTTTGAACTAATGATTGTGCAAGAGCAAGATTTCTTTAAAGATGTGAACGCACAATGCAATGTTCTGAACATGAGGCCGCCTGTGTTACAGCGATAACCGTTTGAGTTTTGTGTCTAGAGTTTTGAAAAATCACGTCAAGGTTCTGAAAATAGGAGCAAAAAGATTTTCATTTTTGAAACGCTAATACGCTAATTTGGTTCATACTTTTAAATAACATGCACAATCATGGAAAAAACAGTCACTGAATTGACAAAGTTTGGCATTGAAACCCTTTGGCTGAATCACTCGAGTGAGGACATCAGCGTAGCTCCTCGTCGTGATAGCCTTGCGTTAATCTCACAGTCTAAATACGCTATTATATTGTGAAATATCAGAGTTAAAGCCTGTGACATGGCAATAATGTAACTTACTGTGAAATATTAAAGTTTAATCTTGTGAAATCCTGAAAATATTTTACAGCGTATTACTGTCAAACACACACACACACACACACACACACACACACACACACGCACACACACACACACACAACAGTTTTACTGTCAAAAACACACACACATTACTGTCAAAAACACACTTACACACAAGATCACACTATTACGGTGAATAACAAACTTCAATTGTAACGCATTAGTTTTATTATTTTCATGTGGATATATTGTTTCAATTATGTCAACACTACTATTCAAGTTTAGGGTCATGAGATTTCTGAAAGAGTTTCTTCTGCTCACCAAAGATGCATTTATTTGATCAATGATTCTGTAAAACGGTGAAATATGATTACAGTGTTAATCAACTGTTTTCTGTGTGAATATACAGTAAAGTGTCATTTATTCCTGTGATTTTCAGTATCGCTTTCAGTGTCACGTGATCTTTCAGAAATAATTTGATGCTCAAGGAACGTTTATGATTATAATCAGTGTTGAAAACAGTTGCTTCATATTTCTGTGGAAACTGTCATCCGTTGCTTTAGGTGAAAAGAAAGTTCAAACGTTCAGCATTTATTTGAAATATAACCTTTTGTAACATTTCCTTCAGTGAAGAGAATAAAGAGAACGTTCTTTATATAGTTTCTTTGTTTTGGGTCAGTTTTGTGTTTTCAGGGGGCTCTCATGAGCAGCTGTCTCTGACAGAACGTGTGTGTGTGTGTGTGTGTTGTAGTCTCAGTGTGCTGGTGTGTGAGTGACCGGTGTGAGTCTTTTTCTGCTTTAGGTTCTTCAGATTATTAGAATATTTTTCACACTAGAATATTTTTATTTATTAGAATATTAGAATATTTTTCACACAAAGAAAAAATGTTCCCTTAAAGCACTGATATCTGAGGGGTTCGTTGAGGAATAAAAATAGCATCACTGTGGAAACCCTTTATTTTGGAAACATAAAGGAAACATTTGAAACATTTGGAAATGTCGAACGCTGATTAACTAAAAACAAATAATGGAGTGAAAGCTAAACACTGATTAAAGCACTAATGAAAGGCTGTAAATTAAATGATCAGTTCATGCATGTTAACCATTTAGATCTGTGCAAGTTGCGCTGGTGTCAGTGTGTTGCCTGCGCCTGTTCTCGTCAGGCTCTGATTGGCTCATCTTCCTCACCTGTGTCTGGTTAGTGTCCTCATTTCCTCCTGTGTGTGTGTGTGTGTGTGTTCTGGTCAGTCGCTGGTGGGTTCTCGTAGCTGTTGTACGGGGTTGTGTGTCTGATGCTTGAGCTGAACCAGTAGTTTGTGCGTAACCCTGATCTTCGGCTTGTGTTTTCCACTGCTTCCAGAACGTGACCGCTGGCCTTTCCCTCGAGTGACTGCAGGCCAATCATCAGTTCCCATCGCACCGACAAACACCCAACAGACTTTTCCCATAGGCTTTTGGATAATCACTAAAAAACAAGCTGTTTGATCAACAAAGGTTAATGATGCTTGTCTTTTTCAAGACACGTAACAGCTTCAGTTATCACAAACGGGTAAGACAGGAATTTTAAGTCGTATAGAATAAAAGGTGAAAGTGTCTTGAGTTTGTGTTCATCACAGACCTTATTCAGTCCTTTACCCAAAACCCCATTCAGAAACACTGACTTAGTGATGTCACACCTGATCCGCCATAGTGATGTCACACCTAATCCGTCATAGTGATGTCACACCTGATCCGTCATAGTGATGTCACATCTGATCCGCCATAGTGATGTCACACCTGATCCGCCATAGTGATGTCACACCTGATCCTTCATAGTGATGTCACACCTGATCCAGGTGTGATGACAGGTTGCTCCGCCCACATCATCAAAGAAAACGAGATGCTGCAAGAGGAACTTATTCTGATTCAAGTTTATTAACACAAAAATGATGTGCACCCATAAATCATGTAGAATAAACACTGCAATATTCTTGAGAATAAATTATTTTATTTGAATAAAGGATCATCTGCTGAAGGCACTCACACACACACACACCAGGGGCGTAGAATTCAGTAGGGACGCTAGGTACTTGTCCCTACCAATATCCAGTGACACTGATTTATCCCTAGCAATAATTTTGATCAAAACTTAAAATATGTTTATATTGATGTCCCCATCCCCACCAATTTCAAAATCAACCCTACACCACTGACACACACATGGGCTGTCTTGGGTAATGATTTAACAAACAATGCGTAAGAAATTCTGTGTTCTTATTCCTGCAACGTAGAAAATACTTCAGTTACTCAGTCAAATCAAATATCATTAACTAAATATATCTCTTCACTCCAGTTACAAGTTACACTAGTTTTTTAATAATGTAGTAATTAAATGTTTGTAATCACTAAAGCTCTTAGCTCGCTCTATTTTGCTAATTTTGTAATAATCTATCGACATCCTCCTCCTCATCCAGCACATTTAAACAACTCATTTATTGTGATTTAATTAACTATTTCCTATTTGATATACATATCTTACATTCATTAACACTTAAATGTAAATGTATAAATGTATTTTTAATCCAATAATGAATTTTGTCCATTCCTCGCATTCATGTCATTCAATGACTCAATTACTTTTTTCGTCCGTGGAACACAAGATATTAAACCTAAATTTAGGGACTGACACTCATTCATCATTCACTTTTAGCTTATTTTTTTACACGTTTATATGATAAAAATATTGAAAATCACGCTGTCATCACATACAACTATACAATAGCCTACTGTGAACAATTAGGTGTAATAAACATTAACCTCATGAATTCTTGTAAAGCTGCTTTGAAACGATGTGCACTGCGAAATTTGAAATAATACTGCGAAATAATAAACTATAATAATAAACTTTATTTTTTAATGGCGCGTTTATGAGTTTCCTAGCGCTTTACAAAGAATACAACAACACACAATGGTACAATGACAGTGTATAGTATACTGCGAAGGAAAGAGTCATAGGCTACGTGCCTTTTAAAGTATGAATTTTCATTCTCGATGTGTATGGAAATAATTCTGTAAGCGGGCCGGGCGGCGGGCGTATCGCCAAAATCTGGTATTGCTCAACTTTGTACATGTACACTCCCCTTTAACAGCACAAACAAACATAAGAGACACAAATAAAGGAGTGATCTCCCTACAGGAAATAATAAAGGGTTTTACTGTAAATAGTTTATGAGATGGAGAAAACGAGGAAGTAAATAGTCGTGTCGGCTCTGACGGGCAGTGTGACGCAAGTCTCGCGATATTTAAATGGTTTTATGTAATTCGTTGCGGAGTGTTACGCAACTCTCGCGATATTTGTTGGTTTGATATAATCCCTGTGCGGCCGCTCGCCCTCTCGTTCGTCCTCAGTGCAGGATAACGACACAACGCGCTCATTGCTCCTCAGAAACAGTCGATAAAACACTCTTCATCGACAGCGTGAGACTCAGCGATAGAAAGGAGTAAAAATCTCGGACATCAGTGAGGTGAGCGAGGGGTTTGTTTATTAAAGAGTCGCGGCTTCATTGACGGTCGCGTCGCGCTCCTAAAGAGCTTTAAATCTCCGAATAATAGTCAAAGTCTTCATTTTAGCGGCAGGTTATCTTCACATCTAGACGTTAGACGTTATTTCATGATGTGTGTGAAAACCGCGTGAAGTGAATTGAGAGTTAAATAGGGAAGGGAACAAGACAAATGTTCATTCAATAAATATCACTCATATCATAGTTCGAATTCGTCCATTTTAGTTTGTTTTACATTTATACACAGATTTATATACACACCGCTGTTTTCACACTGGATAGGTGAGACACAGACACACACACACACACACACACACACACTGATCAGAAATCATCATAAGTCACCTGACAGGCTTTTCTCTGAATTACAGTGATCTGATCGAGGAAATCATCAGATTTAATGGTCTAACTGTGTGTGTGTGTGTGTGTGTGTGTGTGTGTGTGTGTGTGTGTGTGTGTGTGTGTGTGTATTGAGTGTACAACTAAAGGTGTGTTAGGGGTCAGATTACTGTAGGAGTTCAGCATCACAGTGGTTTGATCCCTGTAAGCCGTGATCATGTGATTCAGGTCTTGGCTCTGATCCAATCGTGTGAGAGTTACAGAAACTCGCTCACACACACATGACCTGAGAGACAGTGCCGGATCTAATGAGCCTCTTGTGTTTCAGACTCTGGAATATCATCCATGGACGCCCTGATGCGCTGCCCGTTCCTGTCCCGCGTTCCCCAGGCCTTCCTGCAGCAGACTCGCAAGAGCTTGGTGGCGTACGCCGTGAAGTGTCCCGTCATGATGGAGCTCGCTTCGAGGCCACTGGTGCGCTCCCTTGGGTCCACAACCTCCAGCGGTCACGGTCAGTGCCTGTGTGTGTGTGTGTGTGTGAGAGAGTGAAGTGTGTGTGTTTGTGTGTGAGTGAAGTGTCCCGTCATGATGGAACTCTCCTCAAGGCCACTTGTGCACTCATTTGGGTCCAACCTCCAGTGGTCACGGTCAGTGTGTGTGTGTGAGTAAAGTGTCCCGTCATGATGGAGCTTGCCTCGAGGCCACTGGTGCACTCCCTCGGGTCCACATCTTCCAGTGGTCACGGACGGTGTGTGTGAATGAGAGTGAGATATGAGTGAAGTAGGGATGGCTCGATACCACAATTTTTGCTTCGTTACGATACCAGAACATAATACCTCGGTATCGATGCTAAAATCGATACCACAGTCGGGAAAAAAAAGTCTCAATTTAAAGGGTTAGTTCACCCAAAAATGAAAATTCTGTCAGTATTTACTCACCCTCATGTTGTTCAAACCTCTGTGTGTTTATTTGTTCTGCTGAACACAAAGGAAGATATTTGGAAGAATGTTGTAATCAAACAGATCTCAATCCCCATTGACTACCAGTATGGTATGCTTCAAACTCTCCACTATCTGTAAAGAAAAGTATCAATAAAACAAAAACATATCAATGTAAAAAATAAATAAATTAAAATAGGTTATAGCTGGGTTTCAGTCATGTGATTATGATGCGTGAAATTCAGATGGAGGGCAGGGAGTGAAGAGCGCAACGGACGAGATGGAGGAAAGTCTGTACTGTACTACTTTACACGCTATTACAAGAGAAAGAAATAAACAAAAAATCAAACATATGTTGGGCTTGATCCTTACGTTACATACTTTGACTTTACAAAGTTCAGAAACATTACACGGTACACAAACAGTCACTTAAGTTGTATTAACTCGCCTTTGACGAAGTGATCACTAACGTTACACACAGGGGCATTTCCC
Organism: Pimephales promelas; assembly: GCF_988280905.1. NCBI lineage: Eukaryota > Metazoa > Chordata > Actinopteri > Cypriniformes > Leuciscidae > Pimephales > Pimephales promelas. The sequence continues at coordinate 136,832 of NC_142789.1, read as the reverse complement.
CATTCGGCTCCTCCTGACCCAAAACACAGGCATTTTGAGTTTGTTATAGTGCTTTCTAAATACAGTAAATCACTTCCTGTCCTCCATTTGTATTTCGCGCCATGGCAACACAGTGGCGTGACGTCATATGAAAACAAGCTATTATCAATTAAAATAGGTCAATTATCTATAATTAACATAATAATAATAATCGAATAATGAAATTATTAGGTCATTTACTGATTGATAAACGTTATATTGTTAGGCCAGGTTACCTAATGAATGTTGACAAATGTAGCTTAATTGTATAATAACCTTAATTGTATAATATTAACCTCTCTCTCTCTCTCTGCCACAGTAGCAGTAATCTGCCATTCGTTTTACTATCACTTGTATTCTTTATTCATTCAAATTAAATTAATATGTTTGTTTGTTTGAAAGTGCAAAAATTACAAGACGTAAATTGAATTGGTTCTAGCGTCTTCTGCAATACGATTTGAGCTTTTGTGTTTACCGTATCATATTTAATTGATAAGCTCTTATGGATGTGCGCTGTTCAGTGTTCAATGAAAGTCTAAATTAAATCAGTTGAATGATGAACTCACCTGTCGATCTCTGAACTCTTTGACCAAGTCAGGATGAGCAACTGACGAGCGCTTCGGCTGATTTGATGCGTTGCCTTCCATGGCAACACAATATTTAAAGCTTTGTTTGCAGAGCGGTGCGTTGAGGTCTGTTCATTTACTATTCTCCTTACTTTAGTAGGCAAAGTAATGCCTCATTTCACTCAAACTGCTCTCTCTATTTGATTTCGGGCGTGTAGAAATTCGAATGAGTTTCGTTTGATCCATCGCGTTTCCTCATCAGCGTTTGCCGGTTTCGTGTGACCCGCGTCAGTTTCAGTAGCGCGCTGCCGCCTAGTGGAGAACTTCGAAACAGCAGCGCATCAAATACCGAATTTAAGAAAATTATGATATTGTACCATTTGAAATCTTAATTACTGGTATTTTTGCATGAGTGAAGAGTCCTGTCATGATGGAGCTCGCCTCGAGGCCACTGTTGCGCTCCCTCGGGTCCATAACCTCCAGCGGTCACGGTGTGTGTGTGTGTGTGTGTGTGAGGTGATTGTGAGGTGTGTGATAGTGAGGTGTGCGTGAAGTGTCCCGTCATGATGGAGCTCGCTTTGAGGCCACTGTTGCGCTCCCTCCGGTCCGTAACCTCTGTGAGTGACTTAGTTAGTTGGTTGGTTGTGTTTGCTGAAGAGTGTTGTCTCTGCTTCAGATGTGACCACGGCCCCTGAGGGTCCCGCTCACCCCCCTACCGGCTCCACCGGCTCCTCCTCCAAGTGCCCGTTCCTGGCGGCAGAGATGGGCCAGGGCAGCAGTGCTGTGGTGCGGCAGGCCAGCCTGGCCCTACAGGAGGACGTGTCTGAGGTTCGCACCGTGCGCAAAGGTTCGTGAGCATGTGTGTTTTCACGCTCTTCCTTAAGTGCCACCTACTGGCAGAGAGGGAATGCGCAACTGTTGTTTCAGTTCAGACCAATGCAAAGATCAAATGTGATGTACTTAAAAAAAAAAATCTGTTTAATTTACGGTCAGCTGTGGTTGCCAGAAATGTAGAAAATACTGTAGCATCATTATGGGTTTTACAGACTTAAATATACAGTAAAAAACACATTTCAATACCTTGTATAATGTTCATTTACCAAAGTACTAATATCTGTTTTTTACTAATTTAATACACTGACAACCACCAATCACAGTGGAGATGAGTCACATGATGAATCAAAGCTCATCACAAACTGATCTTCCACAAGAAAGTTGCTAATATATAGAATCTATGGTCTCATTCACACAGACTAAACACCATGCAATAAACATAATTTTAAGAAAATTAAATGTAATGTAAAACCCCTAATGTACATAACTGATTAGAAAAAAATATATTAAGAAATGGTTATTTCAACAAAAGTATATAAAATGTGATTTTTTTTTTTCATTGTAGCATTTTTAGGGTCTTTGACCATTAAAATCAAGAATTTTTTACGTTTTATAATTACATTTTTATATTTGTAGGGTTAGGGTTCTTACAGTCCTTTCACCGTTAGAAACTCTAGAAGTAAGTAGTCCCCTGCGCTGTGTTCGAACATCTTCCGTCTGACTGTTACTGTTTTACAGACGTCTCTGCATCTGAGCTGAACTCTAAGATGGGAGGAGACCTCATGAAGAAGCTGATGAAACAGCGTCCAGCTCGAGTCTCGCATCTGCTGCAGGAGAACATGCCCAAGAGTATGTGCTTCTCTCCCATACTTACCACCACTTCATTTAAACCACTTCCTGTCTGAGGCTTCTGTCCCATACTGATCTCAGTGATGACCACTGTCCTGTAAACCGCAGTGACAACCAATGCACTGTAAACCGCAGTGATGACCACTGCACTGTAAACAGCAGTGACAACCAATGCACTGTAAACCGCAGGGATGACCACTGCACTCTAAATCCCAGTGATGACCACTGCACTGTAAACAGCAGTGACAACCAATGCACTGTAAACAGCAGTGACAACCAATGCACTGTAAACCGCAGGGATGACCACTGCACTGTAAACCCCAGTGACGACCACTGCACTGTAAACAGCAGTGACAACCAATGCACTGTAAACCGCAGGGATGACCACTGCACTCTAAATCCCAGTGATTACCACTGCACTGTAAACCCCAGTGATGACCACTGCACTGTAATCAGCAGTGATGACTACTGCATGGTAAACCGCAGTGATGAGCACTGCACTGTAAACAGCAATGATGACCACTGCGCTCTAAATCCCAGTGATTACCAATGCACTGTAAACTGCAGGGATGACCACTGCACTGTAATCAGCAATAATGACCACTGCACTCTAAACCCCAGTGATGACCACTGCACTGTAAACAGCAATGATGACCACTGCGCTCTAAATCCCAGTGATTACCAATGCACTGTAAACCGCAGGGATGACCACTGTACTGTAAACTGCAGTGATGACCTCTGCACTGTAAACAGCAATGATGACCACTGCACTCTAAACCCCAGTGATGACCACTGCGCTCTAAATCCCAGTGATGACCACTGCACTGTAATCAGCAGTGATGACCATTGCACTGTAAACAGCAATAATGACCACTGCACTCTAAACCCCAGTGATCACTGTACTGTAGACCGCGGTGATGACCAATGCACTGTAAACCTCTTCTGAAAAACAGTCCTCTTCTCTTTCAGCCGTGTCCAACTTCCGTTATGACGAGTTCTTTGAGAAGAAGATCGAGGAGAAGAAGAACGATCACACGTATCGTGTGTTCAAGACGGTGAACCGCCGAGCACCGGAGTTCCCAATGGCGGACGATTACTCCGAGTGCCAGTCCTTCAGGAGACACGTGTCTGTGTGGTGCAGCAACGACTACCTGGGCATGAGCCGCCACCCGCGGGTGCTGAAGACCATCACGTGAGTCTCACTGCGCAACACAAGCAAACTGAATGGGCTGTATCCAGGACTGTCGCATTATGACATTGTGATACAAAATGCAAATTAAAATGGAGTGTTTGTTCTTTCTGACAGGGACACTCTAGCGAAGCACGGCTCCGGGGCCGGAGGGACGCGCAACATCTCGGGGACAAGCAAGTTCCACGTGGACCTGGAGCTGGAGCTGGCCGATCTGCATGGCAAGGATGCCGCCCTGCTCTTCACCTCCTGCTTCGTGGCCAATGACTCTACGCTCTTCACGCTCGCCAAGATGCTGCCCGGTAACGCAGAACACACACCTTTCCGAAGCACAGACACTCAGATTCTGAAATATGCACATCACATCATCAACATTAATGACAGACGATAGCAGGAATATTTGTCTGCCATCACTTTAAGACCGAATAACCTGACACACACACACACACACACACACACACTGGGTTTCATTTTCGACTGTTCACTCGTGACAGAACCGAGGAGCCTATCTGTCACGATTAATCCGTTCATACCTAGTTATATCCAATAAGTAGCTTGTCCAGACACAATGAGATTTATTATAAAAAAACAGGCTTTATTTCCTTTTTTAAATCCAGTGTATGGATGGTTCTTTGAGATTCTCCATATTTCTGTCCTCAGGCTGCGAGATCTATTCGGATGCAGGGAACCACGCCTCCATGATCCAGGGCATCAAGAACAGTGGCGCCAAGAAGTTCATCTTCCGGCACAACGACGCGTCACACCTGCGGCGGCTCCTGGAGCAGTCGGACCCCGCGCGCCCGAAGATCGTGGCGTTCGAGACGGTGCACTCGATGGACGGTCAGTGCGCACCTCTGGGGATCTGGAGCAGGGTCAGTGATTCAGTATCTCACAAACGTGTGTGTGTGTGTGTGTGTGTGTCAGGTGCTGTGTGTCCGCTGGAGGAGATGTGTGACGTCGCTCATGAGTTCGGCGCCATCACGTTTGTGGATGAGGTTCATGCGGTGGGACTGTACGGGCCCCGAGGAGGAGGCATCGGGGACCGGGATGGGGTGATGCACAAAATGGACATCATTTCCGGCACGCTGGGTGAGTGTGTGTGTGTGTGTGTGTCTGAGTGTGAGTGTGTGTGTGTGAGATCTCCTGTTACCTGGAGACCAGCACTCTTGTGTTGCTCGGCTGGAGTTTCCCTGAAGGCTGATTGGACAGGTGTCAGCAGGTCACGACAGGAGGTGTGTGTGTGTGTTAGTGGGTCACGACAGATGCGCAGAGCTCGTAAACGCCTCAGCAAACCCTTTCTTTCTGTAATCTGTCAGATCTAGACTTGGCCTAGAAACACGCGAGGCGATGAGCAGTGTGTGTGTCCTGCACTTATCCGCCCGAGAGCACAGAACACACTCCTCATCTCTGTTTCCTGTGTTTATATATCGTTATTGCTATAGAACAACTATTGTGATTGTTGTTATTACATTATAAAATGATAATAATTACTAAATAAAAACAATCTATTGTAATATTTCAATAGTATAAATTAAAATAATTGAGTATAAAAGAAAAATGTAATAAAAGTTAATTAGTTTTTACTTTATAACTGTAAAATTATAGTTCCAATATGTATGGCTTTATTTCTGCGCTCTAAAACATGTTTGATGAAATCTCAGCCGTTTTTGTTTGATTCTCTCACTAAGCCGGTTTAGTTTCGAACCTTCATTAGCCACGCCTCCGTGACCAGAGTTTGATCATGTGATCTTGCTCTTCTATGTGCTGAGTGTGTGTCGTGTGTCTGCAGGGAAAGCGTTTGGCTGTGTGGGCGGCTACATCGCTAGCACTAACGCGCTGGTGGACACGGTGCGCTCGTACGCTGCGGGCTTCATCTTCACCACATCACTTCCTCCCATGCTCCTCGCCGGCGCGCGTCAGTCCATCCAGATCCTGAAGAGCGAGGAGGGCCGATCACTACGACTCAAACACCAGCGCAACGTCAAGCTCCTGCGCCAGATGCTAATGGACACCGGCCTCCCCGTGGTGCCCTGCCCGAGCCACATCATCCCTGTGCGGGTGCGTACACACTCACACACACACACACACACACACACACACACACACGTGTTGACTGAACGCTCACACACACATCTGTGCTTCAGGTTGCAGACGCTGAGAAGAACACGGAGATCTGTGACCTCATGATGAGCCGCTACAACATCTACGTCCAGGCGATCAACTACCCGACGGTGTCCCGCGGAGAGGAGCTCCTGCGCATCGCGCCCACGCCACACCACACACCGCAGATGATGCAGTACTTCGTTGGTGAGTGTGTGTGTGTGTGTGTGTGTGTGTGTGTGTGTGTGACTGCGAACACACCAGTTATCAGAGTTAAACGCGCGTGTGTTTTGTGTGTGTGAGTGACACACCAGCAGCTCGTGCTCATCTCAGTCGCAGTGCATGCTGGGTCTTTAGTCTCATCTCGGGTGTTCAGGAACTAAAATATCCCAGGATATGACCCATCTTTCCTCCGCTGGAGCGAATCAGTGTAAAGAGGAGAGCGACGTCTTTCATCGTTCCCCACAGCCGCTGCTCCTGCTGCACTCTATCTGCACCAGTTTGTTTTAATGGCTTATTTTGTATTAATCTATTTACCTTTTTTACAGTTTGAAAGGTAATAAAGATATTGTCTGATTAGCGAGATCTCTCGTTGTTGTCCCTGAAAGCCACAAAAGTGGTGCTTGGACGTCCTGGAATTCAGTTTTACAGAGTCCGTAAATGTTCATGAATGAAGTCAGCCGTAGTGATCAGTGTAGTGATGTGTGTTTGTGCAGATGAGCTGAGGCACACGTGTCAGTGTTGTGATTGTGTGTTTGTGTTGTGCAGATAAGCTGAAGCACACGTGGACCGAGGCGGGTCTGGAGCTCAAGCCGGTCTCTTCTGCTCAGTGTAACATCTGCCATCAGCCGCTGCACCTCCAGCTGATGAGCGAGCGGGAGAAATCCTTCTTCAGCGGCCTGAGTCAGCCCATATCGGCCCGCGGCTGACACACACACACACTCTTCAGTTAGCCCATATCGGCCCGCGGCTGACACACACACACACACACACTCTTCAGTTAGCCCGTATCGGCCCGCGGCTGACTATCATCCATCCAATCCAGAGAATACATATTTAGACTATTTGATTTGTGTATTGATGTATTTTGTTAATGAAGTAAATCTAAAGTATTTTATATTTAAAGATGTTAAAATAGTGTATGCCGGTTTTTATTCATATTTAATCCATCAGTCACTCAAGCGTTACTCTGATGTACTTCACAGGCTAAATAAACTGATAATGCTCAGATTTGATGTTGATTGTGGTTTGTTTGCGCTTCTGCTGGGTCGGTTGCATAAACTGCTGGGCTTAGCTTTACATGTTGGTCATATAATAGTGTTTTTCTTCAGAACTGATCATAACTCTAAGCCAGTTACATGGAGTGTGTTATATAGAGAGCCAGACTAGTCTTGCGCAACGGCCCTGTTTCCTGCGCTCACACAATAGGGAAGTGAATGTGACCGTTATGGAGCATGTTCATAACCGACCCTGGCACACTAACCTTCAGGTCATGTGGAAAACGACACTGTCCAGATGAGCACAGAGTGTGTGTGTGTGTGTGTGTGTGTGTGTGTGTGTGTGTGTGTGTGTGTGTGTGTGTGTGTGTGTGTGTGTGCGTGTGTGTGAGACGTCACTATCTCCATCTGACCCACATGTGGCATTTAAGAGTTGGAAAGTTGTGTTTAGCAGAGCTAGATGGCGCTGTACCTTCCCTTATTCAACTACACAAAAATACAGCAAAGTCTTTAAACTCACAGAAAATAGAGAACAAAGAATGCAAATTTTATTATAAATTTTATCTGTGTATATTATATTGTATAGTAGATTTTGTGCAGAGGATTAGCTTTTGTTCTTTGAGGATTTCTGTCTGCGTCACGATGATCGCTTGAAACGGACAAAACTCGCAAGTAAGCCCGTGTGTGTATATATATAGTTCAGATGCAAAAGCCTCTAAATGCCATTTGAAATTTTCTTCTATAATGATGATTTTTTATCAAACTTGTTTATTTAAGTTCAGTAATTTCACTTAAATGGCAATGATAATGACCTATTAATTGTTATTTAAGTGAAATTACTGAACTTAAATATACAAGTTTGATAAAAATCATCATTAAAGAAGAAAATTTCAAATAGCATTTAGAGGCTTTTGCATCTGAACTCTTCATACTGAAATCGTTGTGAAATGCTGTTTACTGCATTAGCCGGTGTTCACCCGGCATGGAGAGGTGGGTAACTGTTAAAGTAATAATTACAAGAGCTTCTAGGTTATCCGATAAGTTGCGCACATGATGTCAGGAAGCAATTGTAATACACGCATGACAGCGATGCGCAAATGGCTTTATTCACAGCTGCACTACTTCCTGAACTTCAGCCAGCTCCTTTCTACCATTATTGGACACATTGATTAATTCAGGTGTGTCTAATTATTGTTGCCATGACTACTGAGGTCAGGCACACCTGAATTAATCAGTTTGTCCAATGATGGCAGACAGGAAACAAGGAGCTGGCTGAAGTTCAGGAAGTAGCGCAGCTGTGCATAAAGCCCATTGAGTTACCCCTCCAACTTCTAGTTTTATTGATAACCTATATCTTATCACATGTGATTTGGCTATTGATATTACATAAGTCCTGTGGTAAAATTACATTATTAACTTACTCCATCTACCCTTGTTAAGTTAATCCGAATAGGGCTTTAGTCTCAACATTTTCCACTCCACATCCACATACAATAAAAAAGGTATAGGCTTATGTTGTCCGAATTTAATTTTTAGAAATTACTGATGCAAACACGTTGATAAGCTTTTTCTCAATTTGGTGGCTGCGTTCTGTGTGTAAAAGTGTGTGTGTGTGTGTGAGAGAGAGAGAGAGAGAGAGAAAGAGAGAGTCTGAGAGGGTGTGTGTGTGTGTGTGTGTGTGTGAGAGAGAGAGAGAGAGAGAGAGAGAGAGAGAGAGAGAGAGAGAGAGAGAGAGTCTGAGAGGGTGTGTGTGTGTGTGTGTGTGTGTGTGTGTGAGAGAGAGAGTCGAGTCAAATCATAAATAGTTTCTTCAACTTATTAAAATATCTTACTTTACTGCTACTATCTGTTTCTGCTTCTTTATTATATTTATAGTGTGTGATTTATAAAATATATTATATCCTTCTTCATATATATCCTTCGAATATTATATTACTGTTAAACCTACTATGGATATTAAAATACGCCGAACCATGTGTCCTGTATCATAGCTACATGAATGACCTTTGCAGCAAAAAAAAAAAAAAAAAAGAAAGAAAAAACTTGCGTGAAAATCAGTTCGGTATTCAGTGTGATATGATTAATTTAATGCGCTGAGAGCTCATGAGCGGATGACCGGTTTAAGATGGCGGCTCCAATTCTCCGTGCCAATAGCGGTCGATAGGGCGTCTACCTATATGATACCTAGTCTATTTATAACCACGCAATGCAACTTTCTGTCGCACATTACCGTATAGACAGGAGGAGAAGCTCGCAGCAACTCTTTTACTGTCTATGAGGCAATCGGGGGGACATGATGGAGGCATAAAGTCAATGGAGAAGCCCATAGATAGAGAGTCCATAAAAGCAACGGGACAAACATTTCAACAACGTTTTTGAGAAATTAGGTGATTCGGATTCGTCTTGGCACAGCTACTAGAAGATTTATAACTGTCAGACTGTGGTCAAGGTCAGTTTGATGCAATAATCGGGCTTAAAACGTCGCAATTAAAACGTGTAAACTGGGAACTTCTTGAGAGCTCTCACATGCTCCACATGTCTGCTGCAGATTCATACTGGTGTGTATAATATGTATATTAATACTAATAAATAAACATACTTTTAAATCCGACGACACGAATGGCATGTGTTGTCATGTTGTGAAACAATAGGCTTTATGCCGTGCGTCACGTGACCAAACCGGAAAACGGGTCTCATCGCATCCTCTTGTCAGAGAAAGTGCATGTTAACGGCCGTAAGAACTGACTACGATATCTATGGATATTTAAGGTAATCTAACCTACCTAGTTCACTTTGTTATTGGCGTTTTATTACATTTAAATATCTAAACGTTACTGTGAAGAATAAAAAATATAAAACGTTTAAATATCAATCTGCACATGTGAGGGATATTGTTTTGCTAATCTTTGTTCGCTCCTTTTAAGTTATCTTGAGTAAAACCGCAAAACATTTCATGAAGCACATACAAAAGACCTGGACCGGAAGCGATGTGACCTGTTTTACAGAGAATGCGGAAGTAAGTTGTGCATAAAGCCTATTACGCCATGAATTGAATACAAATATAGATCTTCGTCAAGTTAGACGTCATATTGAATTTAATGAGATGAAAATGAGGAATAGATGTACACTCTCACAGACAGACCTGTTTTCATTTCTATTAAAAATTCAAGATTCTGAGTCAATATTATTGACACAGTAATGATGTGTACCCTTGAATCATGTAGAATAAACACAGAAATATTCCTTAAAAAAAGAATTGTCCATTTTGATTTTATGCTTACTTTAGAAGAGTGAAATGCGATGTTAAGGGGAAAATAGTTTCTCGCTCCATCACAGTAGGTGTCGCAAGTGCACCATGTAATCAACATAGATATTCATAATAAAGTCTAGATGTCTCGTCCGCGCAGCTGGTCAATTAGAGGTCGATCCGCACTGGCGGCCATCTTGCCACAGGCAGTTCGCTCACTCGTAACCTTACAGTCTATGCTCGTAACATTGTGTTCAAATGGTGCATGTACTTTTTTAACAGCCATAACTTGCTCAATTTTCTACCTATTTTCAAACGGTTTGGCTTGTTATAAACGTCAGAGATGAAGTTATGAATAATATGAATAATAATTGTATAAATAAATAATCATCCATAAGTATAGCCACGTTAATAAAGTTTGTAAGAAATCAAAACGTTTGTAAATCCATCAAGATTTCAACGAGATAAGATTATTTTGAGTCTATAGGTTTAAACTATCCAACTGGAGTGACTTCTGCTGACTCCTTTATTACAGAGGTTCCGGAGACAAAAATTGCAGAAATTATTAATAAATTGTCAAATTCTAAATGAAATGATATCTATATGATGAACAGTTGCTTTTTATAAAAATGCAGAACTGTGTTAGTTAAGCCACTGACACATCTTGTTAACCTGTCTATAAGAACGCGTACATTTCCATTAGCATGGAAAAAAGCAGTCATTGTGCCAGTATTTAAATCAGGAAGTCAGGACTCTATGTGTAACTATCGTCCCATATCTATTTTACCTATTTTATCTAAAGTAATTGAGAAAGTTGTAGCAGCACAATTGGTTGCTCACTTAGAAGCCAGTCAGTTTCTCCACCCACAGCAGTTTGGTTTTAGATCCGGTTATTCAACTGAAATTGCAAACTGTTAGCCTAGAAATCTAGACGCACCCTAGCGGCAGCAAAAATTATTTTGCAGCAAAGTGTGGTCTAGCAACTCTCCATAGACGTTTGAGCTGGAAAAAACTCAACTCTGGTAGGGCCAATCACATCGTGTATAGAGATCCGGCGGGCGGGCTTAACAAAGTGACGACAGAGTTGCGACGATCAGAGCAAGCTCGGACATATTCGGGTTTAAGTCGTTCATCCTCGGATGCGGCCGCGCGCGCTGTTACAAAAAAGCTTTTGCTTGACGATCAACTTGTCATTTTGTCGTCGAGGACAAAGGCTTTATTCCGTGTCAACGCGCGCTCTGATCGGTTATGGTGCACGGACCTCTCCCGAATCTCCACCACTACTCCGCCTCCGTTTCCCTCATAAGCTGATATTACTATTTAAACATTCTCTATGATGTTATTTTTTAATGACACACTGCTGTCTCTTTCTCTCTCACACACAAACACACACTGACATACTGTCTCTTTCTCTCTCACACATATGTAGGCTAGTTATAAACTCTTTAGACTTTTAATGATTAGTGTTTTATTTTTAAAGTTTGTGGGTCGTGTAAAAAATTAAAAAATCCCTTATTTTGGGGATGTATTCCGGGAAATCTCCCTTATTTTCAATGTTCAATGTTGACAGCTGGACTGGATGCGGTAAAAGTTTAATATATCAACTTGCTCCGCTGAGTACGTCACCTTCTTCGTTGCTCTGATTGGCTTTAGCGCTAACCAATTGCGTGCAGAGATAATTTGAAAGACAACCGTTTATCCCGCCCCTCGGATTGAGCCCTGTCAATGAAGAGTTTCCAGACCTAACGTCTTGATGTAGGTCTGGCATGACAGGCTTGCAAACTGTTGCTTTGTTGAAAATGTGAAAAAAATCCCTGGATAGGGGTGATGTGGTGGGAGCTGTATTCCTTGACCTTAAAAAGGCATTCAATACAACCCTAACCCTAACCCTTACTTTTAACTAAAATGTCGTCTTTTAATTTTTCCATTGAGGCAGTACAGTGGTTTGCATCCTATCTTCAGGCGAGAGTACAGTGTGTTAAAGTTGCCCAGGAAAACTCATCACTCTTGAACATCAAACTGGGCATACCACAGGGCTCCATACTAGGTCCTTTGCTGTTCAGTCTTTTTATAAATGACTTGCCATTGAACTGTGCAGGTGCCAGCAGCTCTATGCTGATGATGATGCGGTGCTTTAGTCACCAGAGCGGCTGCTGATGTACTGTCTGCGTATGGCTGATGTCAGTCAGTGGCTCAATCAAAATCAGTTGGTGCTAAATTTTACAAAAACAGACTCTATGTGTTTTTGTTTTAAGAAACTCGATCTAAGTGAAAGATTTAAAATTGGTTTACAAAATGGAATAATTCAATCTGTTACAGAATTTAAATATCGTGGATTGGTCATAGATCCTCAACTTACATTTGGTAAACATATAAAGAAAATCTCTAAAACAATAAAAAGTAATCTTAACTGTTTTAAATTAATCAGAAATTACATACCCAACCAGGCAGCCCTGCTGTACATGCATGCTATGATTTTTTCGCATATTTCATACTGCATGACAGTCTGGGCACAACCAGCTCCAACTGCAATAAAACACATTGGTTCACTTTACAATCAAACAATAAAAATGATGGATAAAAAGCCAATCCGTTACCATCACTGTTACATCCTCAAGAAATATAATATATTAAGCTTTGAAAGCTTCAGTAATTTATGTTTTTTAAAATTAATTTTCAAGTGCATTAATAATTTAGCACCCGAGCCGCTTAGTAAATTTATTCAAGTACAGAACAGCAAAAGAGTTACCAGAAGCAGCACAAATCATAACTGTACAATACCGTACTGTAGACAAGCTTTGCACAGACAGCCTTTTCTGTTAAGAGCGCTAGACCCTGGAGTTCATTACCATCGGACATTAAGGTCATATCTGACTTGAAAAAGTTCACTTCCAGGATTAAGCTGTGGCTAAAGGCAAACCAAAACTGTAACCATTTTTAACAATTGTTCTTTTTCTGGTTGTGTGTGTGTGTGTGTTTGAAGAAATGGGAATGTTTTATATTTGTATGTATTTATTTATAATGTATTTAGAAATGCCCAACCAGGGACAGGAGATGTAAATTATCATTAGCTATAAACTCTATATGCTGCGCATCAGTGACAGGCTTTGTATTGTGACTATGTTTGACTGTATGGTCCCTGTTAAATAAATAAATAAATAAATAAATACATTTGTGTTCGTGCTGTTCACTCATCTTACATCAGGAACCACAGAGCCCGCCAGAAAGCTTGCCTGTGACAAGATGGCCGACGGTGATGATGACTCCACCGTAACACGTCTAGTCTTTATTATGGATATCTATGGTAATCAGAGTCTCCATCAGAGGGCAGCAGGCGCGCGGACGCTTTGGCGCGCGCCGCAGAAGAAGAAGACGAGTGTCGCACGTGAGTTTAGAGAGTGAAGTCAACACGAGATTGTTGTGAATAAACGCTTTCGCGAGCACGAGCAGCGATGAGTGTGTCGATGCCGCAGAAGCGCCACTACCGGCAGCGCGCGCACTCCAACCCCATGGCCGACCACACCTTCCAGTAGTAAGACCATTCCTCTACTTACTGGTGTGTGTGTGTGAGAGATAGAGTGAGTGTGTGTGTATGTGTGTGTGTCAGTCAGTCAGTCAGTCAGTCAGTCAGTCCAGTGTGCCCGCAGGAGCTGTAATGTGTGTGTGTGTGTGTGCGCGTGTGTGTGTGTGCGTGTGCGTGCGTGCGTGCGTGCGTGTGTGTGTGTGTGTGTGTGTCAGCCCGGTGTGCCCGCAGGAGATGGACTGGGCTCAGCTGTAATGTGTGTGTGTGTGTGTGTGTGTGTGTGTGTGTCAGCCCGGTGTGCCCGCAGGAGATGGACTGGGCTCAGCTGTAATGTGTGTGTGTGTGTGTGTGTGTGTGTGTGTGTCAGCCCGGTGTGCCCGCAGGAGATGGACTGGGCTCAGCTGTACCCGCATTTCTTCGGCGAGGGGTGTGTGAGCGCGCAGGTGGAGTTTGCGGACATCGGCTGCGGGTACGGAGGACTTCTAGGTAATCTGCATTTATTTCACTTGTCTGAGAAAATATATAAATTCATATTCAGGGACGGACTTGGGCTAAAAACAGCCCTGGACTTTCTCACAAATAGGTCCATCATCCCGCCATTCGGTAATAGCCGTGCGCAGTGATGTAGTGGTGCCTGGAGAAGTGGGTATACTCTTAATTTAAGCCCCCAATATTTTTTTAAGCGTCCCAGCAAAGGATGAACGCCCTGTGTTATAAACAGTGACATGTAAGACTACTAGTCTTGCATTAGTATTCAATATGCAAGACTATAGAATAGAGTATAATGAATACAATATATAGAACACATAGAATCAGGAGTATTCTTGCATATCAGGGCCGCACATATAGTTTTCTAAATACCCAGGTGCCAGGTCCCATACATTTTATTGTTAGGGGGGTTCGGGGGCATGCCCCTTCGAGAAAATTTTGATTTTCCTGATCTCGAAATGAGCATTTTAAGGTGTTTTGATGGCCAAAAAAATTGACAACAATAGCTTTAAAAGCATGAAGTAGCCTATTTGATCAGATTCTTAAACATGAGAATCAGTTCCAGTTTCAGCGACTTTTCTTTCCTAAATTAATCAATGTTTTTTGGACTAATCTGTTAATTTAACTAATGGTTCTCACTCAAAAAGACAGTCACTTGTCGCCACCCTCTGGCTAAATGATGCAATTGGCGCAAACGCAGACAAGTCAAACGCATTCGAAAAAATGTTATACAAATATATTTATACAATAACAATGGCAATATATTTAATAGGGTGCTTGTGTTGTTAAATTGAGCTTGTAATTTCCACTGCCTTTAATCAAACTGATTATTTCTGTCGGTCATTTAAAACGTCTATTGAAAAACAGACGTAAATTTGAGCTACTTGCATCTTATCTCGCACTGTCGTTAACTGAAGTGAAGCGTCGCGTTGGGATTCGCGCTCAGCTCGCGCTTCTGTGAACAAAAATCCTGCATTCTTTGATTGGTCTCACAAACATTTTGATATTGACGAGCAGGTGAGTGCTGAAGCAGATCGGATGAGAAGGTCAGTTATCGTCGCGATGGGAGAATCATTGCAGCAACAAATTAGAATTAATATTACGGGTACAACTCTAACGGGGTGTTTTTTTATTCACGAAATTGGATTAGCAACTAAATGATGCGCATCAGAGGGGATTTAGAAGTGGGTATACGCAATGCCGACTGAAAAGGAACTGGGTATACGCCGTATACCTGCGTATACCCTGCACTACACCACTGGCCGTGCGGGACGGACACTAGCTGTGCGCGTCACTAGCCTCTCAGCCATACATAGATGGCGGTGTAAGACATACAAGTCCAGCTTGTCGGAGCAGCTGGGGTTAGGTGTCTCTCTCACACACACACACACACACACACACACACACACACACACACACACACACACACACACACACACACACACTCTTGGTCACACTCAGGATTGAACCATCAACCTTTCGGTTTGTAGCTAACCTACATGAGCCACTGCCGCCACACATAATACATAAAATACACATTATGAAATGTCACTGGCTACAGAAACCCCAAATTACACAAACTTGTAATTATACAGCATATAGTTAATTTTCTCTGTGAAGCTTTCATAAACAAGCCCCAGGTCTTTGCCAGTTTCTCCATAGAAAACACAAATATGAAAGACAAGGAAGTCCTGCGCTCTGATGGAAGACAAGCGTGGGTTGTGTCCCTGTAGTTGGCGTATAGAGCGGCAGTAATGCATGCCTGATGTTCTCCTGTTTCATTCAATACCATAGTCTTCATTTTAGCAGAGAAAGTGAGCTCTCTACTACCTCATATATAACACATCGTGAAAGTGCAATCGTGGTTAACCCGCGATAGATTTCTAATGCGTTTAATGTTTCAAATGAACCTAACAAAAATGATTAAACACATTAAGTTTGACAGCACTAAATGGAACGATCGATCTGTGTCCCCTGACGGAGCCTGTGAGACGCACCCTAACCCCTGACCTCTAACCCCTGTCCTGACGGAGCCTGTGCCATCTGTGAGACGCACCCTAACCCCTGACCCCTAACCCCTGACCCTAACACTGTGAGATGCATTGATGATTAGCTCAGGACTGCATTAACAGATGTGATGTTTGTCTCGTAGTTCAGTTGTCAGAGCTCTTCCCCGACCGGCTGATCCTGGGTTTGGAGATTCGTGTGAAAGTGTCTGATTACGTGCAGGACCGCATTCGCTCGCTGCGATCAGCAGAACCGGGCCGCTACCAGAACATCGCCTGCCTGCGCAGCAACGCCATGAAGTACCTGCCCAACTTCTTCACCAAGGGACAGGTAGTGTGTGTGTGTGTGTGTGTGTGTGTGTGTGTGTGTGTGTGTGTGTGTGTGTGTGCTGAACAGCGACACCTGCTGGTGATCTGCCTCACCGTCTGCAGATCAGCACTGCTGTGATCTGATGCTCATTTACATGAACATGACCAAAAGACCCCATGATAAACAATGTCTGACTTGTAGAACATTCTTAAAGGTCCCCTGACATGAAATTTTCCCTTTCTGAGTTTTTTAACATTAATATTAGTTTCCCTAGCCTGAATATGGTCCCCCAGTGGATAGAAATTTCAATTGGTGTAAACCGAGCTTCCCTGCCTTTTAGAAAACGAAATCTCAGACTCGCTGATCTTGAATATGACGTCGTACGGAGGAAAGGTAACCTGCCCGTTCTCTGCTTTGCCCGCCCAGAGAATTTGGCTCGCCCTTGAGAAAATGAGCCAGGAAGGATGAACGCGATTTGAGTTTTTCCTCGAGAGATATCATGGCTTGCAAACGAGCGAAGCGTGGCAGTTGATCAGTGTTCAGACGAGACGCTTATCTCACAAGACGAGACAGAGACACCATGAGATTTTTCAGAATTTTTCCTCAATGACAAAATTCATGACTGGAAAAATAGTATGCAGGTGCATTTTGCAATCTTTTAACTGATAATGCACTAATGCATGTCATTTCATGTCTACTTTATGAGTATGAATTATCACATGCATTGAAAGAAAACAATATACAAGCACTGTAAAAGCTTTTCTCCTGTTTGATTTCCCACGAGTCTCTTCAGACCTTACTGTACATTTAAGAGCTTTCAGAACTTCTGATTGAGGCTGTGTGTGACCTCCTGAACTCATTAAAGTCTGAAGTACAAACAATAAGTGCAAGTGCAACCATAATCAAAGTTAGCACACAGACTCTTTATAATTGTTTTGAAATTGCTGCTTTATTTTGCACAGGCAGTTACAGGGTTACTGAGAGAAACGAGGCTGGTGTGACAACACAGATTACAAGCTCAAAATGATTATTCTCACATTGTTTTAGAGCAGGGGTGTCCAACACGTCGCTCGCGAGCCATCAGTGTGCCTGATTTGGTGGTTGTAGCTCGCCTTGGGCCTGTTCACATATCGCGCTCGCATATTTTGCACACTCAAGTACGTTTCAAATGTATGCGCGCATCAAGCGTCGAGCGCGCTCATAATTGAAGCGACACGCTCATTTTTTCCAGGCGCAGTATATTTGTACTTCATGGTTGTCTATGACAACAAACCCACCGTAAGCTGTCGTGAGACTATGGTAGCTCATAAGGGGAAAAAAAACGAAAAGAAAAAAAAAATGCGGCAAACGTAACAACGGCCGCACTAACATTAAACTTTAATATCGAAATATCATGCAGCCCGCGGGCCGCGAGTTTGAGACCTCTGCTTTAAATGCATATTCTCGCCCTGCCTCTGGATGAGGGCGTAACTTGATACCAGTGATGGCAGTCGGTAAGCAGAAGGGCTGAGAGAGGGAGAGAGACCCGCCGCCGTTTTGAATGTCTTCAGTGTACGTTTGAATCGGAATATATAAATAGTACAAAGAGACTCAGACTCAAATGAGAATGGACCAGTACGTCTCGATATGGTTATTTGATACATTTATAGTTATGCAGGTAATGAGGACCCAACAGCGAGGTAACAGAAACAGAGTCTTTAATGTAACCCAGGATAGATGCAGTGAGGCAGACTGATCTTCTTATTAATCAACAATGAGAAGATAAACAACCAGCAGAGCGGGCGACTAAACAGAACACAAAGTCACTGATGAGCTCCGAAAAGTCTTTTAGGCAGTCGAGGGGAATCTCTGGGTTACGGCGACTGACTGCAGGTCTCACCAGGACGAGGCGGACAGACAGAGAGTGGGTACCAGTTCTGACGTAGCCTCAGGAGAACTGGACAGAGTAGATTATCAGAAGATTAGCTGAGAACAGGTAGCACTAACCAGACGGACGCCAACGGGACACGACAGGACGACGGTGAAACAAACGAGACAGAAGTTTGCTTCCAGCATTAGATGCTCAAAAGAGAATCTGACAAAGAACGCAGCAGGAACAGGGAGAGAAATAGAGAACTAATCTGAGGAGAAAGGGAACAGGTGGAAAGAGGGAGAACGAGGTAGTCAGAGGAGATGAGGAACAGCTGGGAGAGCAGAGAAAGAGAAAATAACCTAATATGACCAGCAGAGGGAGACAAGACACAACACGACAGGACATGACATTTATGTACTAATAGAGTTGTAATCGCGCCCCCTTTGCAATTATGGATGTGCAACACACACAGACACACACAAACACTAACGTTGGCGCAATTTTTTTAAACTGCATACGTGTTCTGTGATAAAGTTTGTTACGTACAAGCGAAATTACATTTATGATGGCTAACTTACAGAACAACAACATATATGCAGTTTTTAATTCAATATCTTTAAATATATATAAACGTGTGGTTACACACTATACAAACAAGGTTCAAATTATATACACAGACATCCTACGACGACAACAACTTTAGACGCATTTGTTGTTGAATTGACTGACATCGACTGAAAAGACTATTTGCTCAAAAATCATAATACACTTACTGGAGGTGACGTTGGATCACAAACAGTCTATGCCACAGCCACACTGTCAGTCAAACCCCTCGCTCAATTCTACGTCACAAAGAGCTGAATCTCATTTATTAAAACACTGGGTGGATTTTTATCATTCTAGGGTGGTTTTGCTCACACACTGCCAACACACATTTATGTCCAAACACCATGTACAAGTGAATTTTCCATAATAGGTGCCCTTTACAACTGAAAACAAGGTCCCATGTTGACTCATTTTTATAGATTTGTTACAGAACTTAATATTGGCTTAATATCTGAAACAACAAATTTATAAAACATATTGCCATTTGCCAATTTTAGTTGAAGGTTATTCAGTTTATGATGATTTTTGAGAACTTTCTTCTTGGGTTTTAAGAATGTTGTCAAACATATATAATTGAATATCTGTGATCATCTGTAGAATAACTGTAGTCATGCTGGGTCAAACCGGCTGTTCCTTTACATCGAGTTGAACTCGTTAAAACTCAATTTCTCTCTTTCTCTGAAGAGTCCTATAACCCCATCAGCTCTCTGAATCAATGGTGCAGCAAGTGTCTATGTTAAACCCAGCCTGACACGGGTAAACCTCTTTCTGTGCTCTTCTGCTTCCGGGTTTAAAAAAGCAAGAGCTCATTCACTTGCTCTGTGTAACACCGAAACCACTCGCTCCGAAACGCTCCTGCTACTGCTTTTATCACACACACTACAGACTGCATGACTAAATACAAGCTGAAGTCCTGATTTATAATGGACCCCGAAGCTGCGGATCGTGCTCTCGCTCTGCCTCAGCTTGCCTTCGGGACGGTGGTCTGTTTTAACTCTGGAACAGGAATAATCCAGAAACACACTCTAAGGCATAGACTCATACTTCAAGGACCCGATACTGAAGCAGAAAATGTTTTATAATGTCTAGTGCAGGGAGGACTGTCTGGACTTGTAGATCAGGGAAGCAAAGCTGTATAGTTCAGCGAGAGAGGTTTGTTCCTCATCTTAGAAACCAACTTTCAGGGCAACAAGCTTTTCTGGGCTCAAAAGAGGCACGGAGTCTCGACGGACCCCAAACCAACTCTTCAAGAAACCTTTACAGCTTTGAATTTAAAGTAACTTTTGTCAAATCATGTAAAACAAAGATTGCATTTGCAAGAGCTTTGCACATACATTTTAATCTAGGATTTTTCCTTGTCTTTAGTGTGGATAGTACTCTCAGATTTGGCATTTCTGTCTCCTCCAGTTTGAGCTGATTCTGATGTAAATCTCACTCTCATCCGACACCGATGCTCTTGTTTGGGGAATTCCGGCTTCTGTGATGAAGTAAATGAGTAGATGGGAAAGGACTAAAACACCAGTGTAGACGTCAGTACAGCAGTAGATGAAATCAGTGACTTTACGTGAGCATCTCTTCTTTCTGAACAGCCCAGTACATCTTGCGTTCATGTCAAATGAAGTGATCATATTGATCAAACTTTCGTCCACCATCTTAGTAAGCATCTACTCTATTCACTCTGTTGTCTCCACTGTTGTTGAATGAGATGTTCAGTGTCCTTAAAATACTTTGTACCATCTATTTCTAACCATAAATATTAATTTAGCAGAAATTCTACGTTTATATCCTGAATCAGATTTATTACACCGTAAAAACATTTTTCGAAGTTGTAAGTGAAGAGAGTATATCTTAAGGCCAGTTGTTCCTGTGGTGACAGACACACACTGAAGTATATCACTCACACACACATGCAAGTCTATAGTCTATAAACTGTGTGTGTGTGTGTGTGTGTGTGTGTGTGATATAAAAGTCTGGTAACACTTTACAATTCATTAATTAAACATTAGTTAATGTATCAACTAACATGAACTAACCATGAGCAATACATTTGTTACTGTTTTTGTTAATCTTTGTTAATGTTAGTTAATACAAATCCAGCTGTTCATTGTTTGTTCATGGTAGTTCACAGTGCATTAACTAATTTTAACAAGATTTAATGAAATATTAGTAAATGTTGAAATTAACATCAACAAAGATTAACAAATGCTGAAGAAGTAATGAACCTTATTGTTAAGTGTTACCAAAAGTCTCTTGGTCTCTAAACTCACTTGACTTCAGTTTCATGTCATTAAATTGCACTTGATGTACTAATTAGAGATGATATGCTCAAAGTTAATAAAGTGTGTAGCCCAACCGTCAGTTCTACCAGGGAATCACGACGCCAGTGTCTCTGGGGATGTGAATAACACTGTCAGCTCATATGAACATGACAAGAGCATGAACCGCATCAGACTGAAATGATCTTTTAGCTCCGGAGGGCTTTTGGCATGAAACCCCAAAGTGAACGCAGTCTATTTACAGCGCTCTTTCTGCTTTCTCTGGATAAAGCATTAATTAAAGTGTTGTGTTTTCCAGCTGGTGAAGACAGCTGGAGGGCCTCATGCACCATGTAATTATCCCACAGTTTCTCTGTCTTCATTTATTTAACTAATAAAAGCTAGTGTGCAGACGTATTGTAGTTTTGGCCGCTGATTTGAAGGGAAGTGCTGTGGGATGGCAGTGTGAGGTGGTCCTGGTGTAATAAAAGCTCATGATTGGGGAATTCCAGCCGGGAACGTGCAGAAACTGCAACTCCGATTCATCAGCTTATTCTGCCCTCCGTCACTAAGACGGAGTCCCACACTTTACACCACGGCACCCCACACTACTCCACTGCATCCCACACTTTAGTCCACTGCATCCCACACTTTACTCCACTGCATCCCACACTTTACTCCACTGCATCCCACACTTTACTCCACTGCATCCCACACTTTACTCCACTGCATCCCACACTTTAGTCCACTGCATCCCACACTTTAGTCCACTGCATCCCACACTTTACTCCGCTGCATCCCACACTTTAGTCCACTGCATCCCACACTTTACACCACTGCATCCCACACTTTAGTCCACTGCATCCCACACTTTACTCCACTGCATCCCACACTTTACTCCACTGCATCCCACACTTTAGTCCACTGCATCCCACACTTTAGTCCACTGCATCCCACACTTTAGTCCACTGCATCCCACACTTTAGTCCACTGCATCCCACACTTTACTCCACTGCATCCCACACTTTACTCCACTGCATCCCACACTTTACTCCACTGCATCCCACACTTTACACCACTGCATCCCACACTTTAGTCCACTGCATCCCACACTTTACTCCACTGCATCCCACACTTTACACCACTGCATCCCACACTTTAGTCCACTGCATCCCACACTTTACTCCACTGCATCCCACACTTTACTCCACTGCATCCCACACTTTACACCACTGCATCCCACACTTTAGTCCACTGCATCCCACACTTTACTCCACTGCATCCCACACTTTACTCCACTGCATCCCACACTTTAGTCCACTGCATCCCACACTTTACTCCACTGCATCCCACACTTTAGTCCACTGCACCTCACAATTTACTCCACTGCACCTCACAATTTACTCCACTGCATCCCCCGATTTACACCACTGCACCCCACACTTTACACCACGGCACCCCACACTACTCCACTGCATCCCACACTTTAGTCCACTGCATCCCACACTTTACTCCACTGCATCCCACACTTTAGTCCACTGCATCCCACACTTTACTCCACTGCACCTCACAATTTACTCCACTGCACCTCACAATTTACTCCACTGCATCCCCCGTTTTATACCAATGCATCCCACACTTTACTCCACTGCATCCCTCGATTTACACCACTGCACCCCACACTTTACACCACTGCACCCCACACTTTACTCCACTGCATCCCACGCTTTACTCCACTGTGTCCCACACTTTACTCCACTGCACCTCACAATTTACTCCACTGCATCCCCCGATTTACACCACTGCACCCCACACTTTACACCACGGCACCCCACACTACTCCACTGCATCCCACACTTTAGTCCACTGCATCCCACACTTTACTCCACTGCATCCCACACTTTACTCCACTGCATCCCACGCTTTACTCCACTGTGTCCCACACTTTACTCCACTGCATCCCACGCTTTACTCCACTGCACCCCACGCTTTACTCCACTGTGTCCCACACTTTACTCCACTGCATCCCACGCTTTACTCCACTGCATCCCGCACTTTACTCCACTGCATCCCACGCTTTACTCCACTGTGTCCCACACTTTACTCCACTGCATCCCACGCTTTACTCCACTGCGTCCCACACTTTACTCCACTGCATCCCACGCTTTACTCCACTGTGTCCCACACTTTACTCCACTGCATCCCACGCTTTACTCCACTGCATCCCACGCTTTACTCCACTGCATCCCACACTTTACTCCACTGCACCTCACAATTTACTCCACTGCACCTCACAATTTACTCCACTGCATCCCCCGCTTTATACCAATGCATCCCACACTTTACTCCACTGCATCCCCCGATTTACACCACTGCACCCCACACTTTACACCACTGCATCCCACACTTTACTCCACTGCATCCCACATTTTACTCCACTGTGTCCCACACTTTACTCCACTGCATCCCACGCTTTACTCCACTGCATCCCACATTTTACTCCACTGTGTCCCACACTTTACACCACTGCATCCCCCGCTTTCTACCACTGCATCCCACACTTTACTCCACTGCATCCGACGCTTTACACCACTGTGTCCCACACTTTACTCCACTGCACCCCACGCTTTACTCCACTGTTCCCCACACTTTACTCCACCCCACCCCATGCTTTACTCAGGGATGTGATTTTTCCAGATTAATCCGGAATTCCGGATTTTCCGACCTGAAAATGTGACCTACGTGAATCATGCAGATCTGTAAAAAAAAACAAAACAAAAAAAAAACGGGTGTCTGCAGCCGGAATGAAAAGGAGAGAATATGAGGACATAACCCATAACTGGCTGACGTGCGTACAGAAAGTTCCTTCCAAAGTATCAACAAGGACGTATTTGCGTTCAGCCAGAGAATGTCTGATTGGTTCAGCTTGTTCACCTGCTCAATTTCGTATCTCAGTCGCTCTCGCGCTGGTATCGTTGTCAGTTGACAAGAACATCACAGTTAGGTCACCAGGGCTAAGCGATATATCGATATATTTCAAATTTGCGCTATGATCCTTGCTCCAAGCAAGCTGCTGACTGCTTTTGTAGAAATATGTAGCAGCTATATCGTGCATTCTGTCAGTTGCAGTCCTGACACCTCCGTCTCAACAGTAGTGTACAACGCGACAAATACTCGCAATATTAACACAGAGGAACGGCTACATCAGTTCAGCGAGTTCACAAAAGTTAATTTGCATGTGATTTAATTAAAGCCTTGCCGGTTAAAGATGTAATTCACTGCTGATGCGCTGTTCTGAGCGCGAGCACCCGACGTGCACATGCACTAAAAGCTTGTCTAACAGCGCCTGGTTGCTGGACTAAGTTATCTTTCGAGTATTATTTCGCTAATACTCTCAAATACACACAAGGTTTACATAAGAACATTTGGTTATGTCTAAACTCAAAGCAAACCGAGAAAATTGAGAGAAATCTGCTTGTCAAATGCTCCGTGTATATTAGACGTGTCGCGTACAGGTCTTAAAGTGACAGTAGCCCTAATAATAAAAATGCAGCTGCTTGTTCTTAAATTGATAGTTGACCCCAAAATAAAAATTCTGTCATTATTTATTCACTGTAAATGTTGTTCCAAACCTGTATTCATTTATTTCTTGTGCTGAACAAAAAAGAAGATATTTTGAAAAATGTGGGTGACCAGACAGTTGCTGGTCCCCATTGACTTCCATAGGGAAAAATTTACTATGGAAATCACTGGGGTACATCAACTGTTTGGTTACCCACATTCTTCCAAATAATTTAAACAGAAGAAAGAAACTTATTCAGGTTTAAAACAACTTGAGAGAGTAAATTATGACAATTACAATTTTTGGGAGAACTATCTATTTAATGTTAATTAAACAACAAAACACAGAGGAAATCACTCGCTGCTCTTGACTGAGAACTTTAATAGTAGCTTTAATAAGAATCAATGTATAATTTATATAGTGAAGACTATATTTGACTTTGATTGAACATTTACTCTCGCTTTGCGGAAAAGATATTGGGATATACAGTGCCCTCCACAATTATTGGCACCCCTGTTTAAGATGTGGTCGAGGACTTTTAAAAATTCTCCCTTTTTTTTAAACAACATAGAATCCAAATGCAAAAAAAGAGAAAAATCCAACCTTTTATTTAAGTACATTACTTTGGTGGTAAAAAATTTTTTTTACATTTAAAAAAATAAAAACTTCAAATCATGTGTCCCACATTTATTGGCACCCCTGATGTTAATACTTTGTACAACCCCCTTTTGCCAACAAGACAGCACTTAATCTCCTCCTATAACATTTCACAAGATTGAAGAACACAGAGAGAGGGATCTTTGACCATTCTTCTTTGCAAAATCTTTCTAGATCATCCAGAATCCTGGGCCCTCTCTTGTGCACTCTCCTCTTTAGCTCACCCCACAGGTTTTCGATTGGATTGAGGTCTGGGGACTGAGATGGCCATGGGAGGACCTTGAGTTTGTGACTGAACCATTTTTGTTTAGATTTTGCCTCACGTTTTGGATCATTATCCTGCTGAAAGACCCAATGACGACCCATCTTCAGCTTTCTGGCAGAGGCCATCAGGTTTTTATTTAAAATGTCCTGGTAGTTCAAAGCGTTCATAATGCCATGCACCCTAACAAGGTTCCCAGGGCCTTTGGAAGAGAAACAGGCCCACAGCATCACAGATCCTCCACCATACTTCACGGTGGGCATGAGGTACTTTTCGGCATACACATCTTTTGTTTTACACCAGATCCACTTAGAGTGTTTGTTGCCAAAAAGCTCAATCTTAGTCTCATCCGACCAAAGCACACGATCCCAGATGAAGTCCCAGTGCCGCTTGGCAAACTCCAGACGTTTACGTTTATCAGTGTTAGTGAGAAAAGGCTTTTTCCTAGCATGCCTCCCAAACATCTTGTTGGCATGTAGAAAGCGTCTGATGGTTGTTTTGGAGATTTTGTGACCCCAAGATGCCACTATTTGATGCAATTCTGTGACAGTGAGCTTAGGACTTTTTTTTACTTTTCTTAGCATCCTCCTCACAGTGCGTTGTGGCAAGATAAACTTGGGACCTCTTCCAGCCTTGTTTGTCACTGTTCCAGTTTGTTTTAAACTTCTTAATGATTCCTCTAACTTTAGATATGGGCAAATGGTAAATGGTAAATGGACTGCATTTATATAGCGCCTTCATAGACCTAATGGCCACCAAAGCGCTTTACATTTGCCTCACATTCACCCATTCATACACTCATTCACACACCGACGGCGGTGTCAGCCATGCAAGGCGCCAGCCAGCTCGTCGGGAGCAGCTGGGGTTAGGTGTCTTGCTCATGGACACTTCGACACTTGGTCAGGTGGAACCGAGGATTGAACCACCAACCTTTCGGTTCGTAGACAACCCACATGAACCACTGAGCCACTGCCGCCCGCTCCGCTGGGCAATATAAGTTGAGTGGCTATTTTCTTGTAGCCATTGCCTGACTTATAAAGGTCATCACACATCTGCCTTACTTGAATGGTGTGTTCTCTTGTCTTTGCCATGTTGACAAATGGGTAAGAGAATTAGGCCTCTGTGTCATGTCATATTTATACCCCAGGGAAATAGGAAGTCATGAATTACTAATTAAAAGTTCCTAGATACCCTGACCAACATTAGCAACTACAGAAAATATATTTTTTTAAAAATCAATTACATTTTTCAGCAGAATTGTTAGGGGTGCCAATAATTGTGGGACACAGGATTTGAAGTTTTTATTTTTCTAAATTTAAAAAAAAAAATTTACCACTAAAGTAATGTACTTACATAAAAGGTTGGATTTTTCTCTTTTTTGCATTTGGATTCTATGTTGTTTAAAAAAAAGGGAGAATTTTTAAAAGTCCTCGACCACATCTTAAACAGGGGTGCCAATAATTGTGGAGGGCACTGTATATCGATTGGGGGGGGGGGGGGGCTTCGTATATTTTCCTGCTTTTTTGTCCTTAGCCAATCACATGCCTGTTTACTCCACTGCACCCCATGCTTTATTCCACTGCATCTGATGCTTTACACCACTGCACCCCACGCTTTACTCCACTGTGTCCCACACTTGACTTCACTGCATCCCACACTTTACTTCACTGCGTCCCGCACTTTACACCACTGCACTCCCCGCTTTACGCCACTGCACCCCCCACTTTACGCCACTGCACCCCCCACTTTACGCCACTGCATCCCACACTTTACTCCACTGCACCCCATGCTTTACTCCACTGCATCTGATGCTTTACTCCACTGCGTCCCACACTTTACTCCACTGTGTCCCACACTTTACAACACTGCTCCCTGCACTTTACAACACTGCACTCCCCGCTTCACACAACTGCACCCCCCACTTTACGCCACTGCATCCCCCGCTTTACACCACTGCATCCCACACTTTACGCCACTGCATCCTTTACTCTACTCCAAGGATTCCCAAAGCCTGGTACGCGAGCTGCCACCGGGGGTGCAGGAAAAAATGTCTTCTATGCACTGCTCTGCTCTGCAGATGCTCAACTTCCAAATTCAAATGTGCTTTCGTGCGTTTGCTGGCGCTGAGCCACTGCTGTTATATCACAACTATTGAGTGTTTTCAACCACATAATGTTTATTTTAAGTTTCAGACATTTAAATATACAAATGAACAAATATTTAAATGTACTAGCAAATCAATGATTTGATTTTGCTGATGTCTATGGAAGCGGCAATTATAATATTTTTCATTATAATAAGACGACACGTTTTATTCATATCAGATACACATTGTGTAGGTAGCTTCACTTTTTACCCTGTTCTTGACGTGTTGTAAATCCAACAGATATGATTCTCCGAAGTGTGGGACAGACTAACAGGGTGCCGCCCATCGCGCATACAGCTCAACTAACGCGGTCGTTGTGAAGGCATTTAAACAACAAAACACATCCACTTACATATATTTGACAATAGGAATATCAGTGTATCATGGTATAGCTAATACATTTGTGAATATTTTTTATAAAAAAGGAAAAATTACATAAAAGCAGATCATCATTCATTTAGCGCTGTGTTGTGGTTTCTCTGTGTCTCGTGACAATCAATGATGCGTCATCATGGAAACATTAAAGTGACAAACTCTAAACAACGATGGCCTTGACAAACTCGCGCTGGGGAGTCAGTTAAAGTATTTTAAACTTACGTGTGAAAGGATTAAAAGTGGAAACTTGTGCATAACTTTTTTGCATTATATTGAAACTTAGTTGATGTTGTTGAGCACAGCGCTGTAGACAAGATTAACTCGAGCACAGCGCTGTAGACAAGATTTCTGGATTTTAACCATTTTAAATTATGAGAAGTTTGTAGTTAAGAAACTACATTTTCAAAATAGCTAACTAATAGCAAACTACTCTCACTATTACTGCCATAGAAAGATTTGGTTAAAATAGTAAGAATAAGATACTGTACAATCCCACAAATCACAGGTAACATTTTGATGTCATTTGTTTCTGTTTTTTTGCAGCTCAGTAAGATGTTCTTTCTCTTTCCGGATCCACACTTCAAGAAAACCAAACACAAGTGGCGCATCATTAGCCCTACGCTACTGGCGGAGTACGCGTACACACTCCGAGTCGGGGTAAGATCGCTTTACTCTTCATGAGCCGTTCATAACAAACCAATGCATGATGTTCAGTGCAAGGGGTTTCCTTGATAGCACATTTATCACCAGTTCAAATCCTTCATGATAAATCTACTTCGAGAGCGACTCTCTTTATTTATTAGCCATCTTCATGTTATTCATATGGAATTAGAGAAAACTTGGCTCATGGTGTGTGTAGAGGCGAAGAAACATCTGCAAAGGCCAGAGAAAGACACAAAACCCGCCTTAAAGGGGTCATTAGATGCAAAATTCACTTTTGTATGGTTTGCATGTACGTGTCTCAGCAGTGTGTGGACGGGCCGCTGTGAACAGAGCTGTGTTTGAGGAGGTAAAGAGCGTGTTGTTTTACACAAGCATTGATGAATGTTTCAAACTTTACATGAATACCCTAAAGAATCACACCAGCTTATTGAAAATGGGCATCCGACGACCCCTTCAAGAGTGTGTGTGGATGTGTCCACAGTGAAAGTGTGCGATCTGAGGACACAGCTGCACTACAGTAACAGTAGAGATTCATGCAAACGCTTCTTCATTCCTGGCACACGTTAGTGAGAGTGAACAGCTACTGAGTCCCTTTGATACTTCTGAGAATCTTATCTTCCAACTCTTCTATCGGCACTGTCTAAAGAGTAAACGCCAATGACACGCGATAAGACCAATGTTTGCTGTCCTGCTGTTTCGACTCGCTCTGTCAGGGGAATCTGGTACAGTTCAAAGTGTGTAAGGCAAGACCACTGATTGATTTCCATGTAAACTGTGCTGGACTGGAGATGTGGAGGTGTGTTCGACACACACACTCTCAGGTGTTCGACACACACACTCTCAGGTGTTCGACACACACACACTCTCAGGTGTTCGACACACACACTCTCAGGTGTTCGACACACACACACTCTCAGGTGTTCGACACACACACTCTCAGGTGTTCGACACACACACACTCAGGTGTTCGACACACACACTCTCAGGTGTTCGACACACACACTCTCAGGTGTTCGACACACACACTCTCAGGTGTTCGACACACACACTCAGGTGTTCGACACACACACTCTCAGGTGTTCGACACACACACTCTCAGGTGTTCGACACACACACTCTCAGGTGTTCGACACACACACTCTCAGGTGTTCGACACACACACTCTCAGGTGTTCGACACACACACTCTCAGGTGTTCGACACACACACTCTCAGGTGTTCGACACACACACTCTCAGGTGTTCGACACACACACTCTCAGGTGTTCGACACACACACTCTCAGGTGTTCGACACACACACTCTCAGGTGTTCGACACACACACTCTCAGGTGTTCGACACACACACTCTCAGGTGTTCGACACACACACTCTCAGGTGTTCGACACACACACTCTCAGGTGTTCGACACACACACTCTCAGGTGTTCGACACACACACTCTCAGGTGTTCGACACACACACTCTCAGGTGTTCGACACACACACTCTCAGGTGTTCGACACACACACTCTCAGGTGTTCGACACACACACCCTCAGGTGTTCGACACACACACACTCTCAGGTGTTCGACACACACACTCTCAGGTGTTCGACACACACACTCTCAGGTGTTCGACACACACACTCTCAGGTGTTCGACACACACACCCTCAGGTGTTCGACACACACACTCTCAGGTGTTCGACACACACACTCTCAGGTGTTCGACACACACACCCTCAGGTGTTCGACACACACACTCTCAAGTGTTGCGGGGATTAGTGTACGCGGACACTGGTGTGTGTTGCGGGGATTAGTGTACGCGGACACTGGTGTGTGTTGCGGGGATTAGTGTACACTAACACTGGTGTGTATTGCAGGGATTAGAATACACTAACACTGGTGTGTGTTGCGGGGATTAGAGTACACTAACACTGGTGTGTGTTGCGGGGATTAGAGTACACTAACACTGGTGTGTGTTGCGGGGATTAGAATACACTGACACTGGTGTGTGTTGCGGGGATTAGTGTACACTAACACTGGTGTGTATTGCAGGGATTAGAATACACTAACACTGGTGTGTGTTGCGGGGATTAGAGTACACTAACACTGGTGTGTGTTGCGGGGATTAGAGTACACTAACACTGGTGTGTGTTGCGGGGATTAGAGTACACTAACACTGGTGTGTGTTGCGGGGATTAGAATACACTAACACTGGTGTGTGTTGCAGGGATTAGTGTACACTAACACTGGTGTGTGTTGCAGGGATTAGTGTACACTAACACTGGTGTGTGTTGCAGGGATTAGTGTACACTAACACTGGTGTGTATTGCAGGGATTAGTGTACACTAACACTGATGTGGAAGAGGTGCACGACTGGATCGTCACACACTTCAGGGATCATCCTCTCTTCTCCAGAGTGCCGGACGAACAACTGGTACGTTTTCCATCTCTCTGTTTCATCCTGCTCAAGTTAACCCCGGGTTAATGCAATCCTATGTTATCCAGCTTCACGTTTCACATTGCTCATTGATCCTGGGTATTCATATACTTATGTTTCTCCCTAACTCCTGGTTATCCTCCTGATTTGCATATTTGCAGTGCATGTGTCACTGATTGGACAAGCGCAACACGTTACCTGTTTACATAAAGGCTCTAGTGTTGCACATCCATATTATATATCGCTGACTGTACTGTCACATTTATACTGAATGGAGTTTCAGACTATAAAAGCTACGAATAAAACACTCTCGTCACTCCAGTTGCGTCTTCTGTCACCGTTCTCCTCAAATGCTGGAATAAAAGCCTGCGGTTTAGTGTTTATACAACGCTGTGTTCCCATGACTGTCCAAATCATGTAATACGAGTTGCTAAGCAGCACATGAATATGAGGCACACGATTGGCTGTCGGTTGATAAGCATCATGTGGATATGAGTCACACCGGGGGTTTAGCGCGACCTTTACACCCGGGGTTTAGCGCGACCTTTACACCCGGGGTTTAGCGCGACCTTTACACCCGAGGTTTAGCGCGACCTTTACACCCGGGGTTTAGCACGACCTTGACACCCGGGGTTTAGCGCGACCTTTACACCCGGGGTTTAGCGCGACCTTTACACCCGGGGTTTAGCGCGACCTTTACACCCGGGGTTTAGCGCGACCTTGACACCCGGGGTTTAGCGCGACCTTTACACCCGGGGTTTAGCACGACCTTTACACCCGGGGTTTAGCGCGACCTTTACACCCGGGGTTTAGCGCGACCTTTACACCCGGGGTTTAGCGCGACCTTTACACCCGGGGTTTAGCGCAACCTTGACACCCGGGGTTTAGCACAACCTTTACACCCGGGGTTTAGCACGACCTTTACACCCGGGGTTTAGCACAACCTTTACACCCGGGGTTTAGCGTGACCTTGACACCCGGGGTTTAGCTCAACCTTTACACCCGGGGTTTAGCGCGACCTTTACACCCGGGGTTTAGCGCGACCTTTACACCCGGGGTTTAGCACAACCTTTACACCCGGGGTTTAGCACAACCTTTACACCCGGGGTTTAGCGTGACCTTGACACCCGGGGTTTAGCTCAACCTTTACACCCGGGGTTTAGCGCGACCTTTACACCCGGGGTTTAGCGCGACCTTTACACCCGGGGTTTAGCACGACCTTTACACCCGGGGTTTAGCGCGACATTTACACCCGGGGTTTAGCACGACCTTTACACCCGGGGTTTAGCTCGACCTTTACACCCGGGGTTTAGCGCGACCTTGACACCCGGGGTTTAGCGCGACCTTGACACCCGGGGTTTAGCGCGACCTTGACACCCGGGGTTTAGCACGACCTTTACACCCGGGGTTTAGCACGACCTTGACACCCGGGGTTTAGCGCGACCTTGACACCCGGGGTTTGGCGCGACCTTGACACCCGGGGTTTAGCGCGACCTTGACACCCGGGGTTTGGCGCGACCTTTACACCCGGGGTTTAGCGCGACCTTGACACCCGGGGTTTGGCGCGACCTTGACACCCGGGGTTTAGCGCGACCTTGACACCCGGGGTTTAGCTCAACCTTTACACCCGGGGTTTAGCGCGACCTTTACACCCGGGGTTTAGCGCGACCTTTACACCCGGGGTTTAGCACGACCTTTACACCCGGGGTTTAGCGCGACATTTACACCCGGGGTTTAGCACGACCTTTACACCCGGGGTTTAGCTCGACCTTTACACCCGGGGTTTAGCGCGACCTTGACACCCGGGGTTTAGCGCGACCTTGACACCCGGGGTTTAGCGCGACCTTGACACCCGGGGTTTAGCACGACCTTTACACCCGGGGTTTAGCACGACCTTGACACCCGGGGTTTAGCGCGACCTTGACACCCGGGGTTTGGCGCGACCTTGACACCCGGGGTTTAGCGCGACCTTGACACCCGGGGTTTGGCGCGACCTTTACACCCGGGGTTTAGCGCGACCTTGACACCCGGGGTTTGGCGCGACCTTGACACCCGGGGTTTAGCGCGACCTTGACACCCGGGGTTTAGCGAGACCTTGACACCCGGGGTTTGGCGCGACCTTTACACCCGGGGTTTAGCGCGACCTTGACACCCGGGGTTTGGCGCGACCTTGACACCCGGGGTTTAGCACGACCTTGACACCCGGGGTTTAGCACGACCTTTACACCCGGGGTTTAGCACGACCTTGACACCCGGGGTTTAGCGCGACCTTGACACCCGGGGTTTAGCGCGACCTTGACACCCGGGGTTTAGCGCGACCTTTACACCCGGGGTTTAGCGCGACCTTTACACCCGGGGTTTAGCGCGACCTTTACACCCGGGGTTTAGCGCGACCTTTACACCCGGGTTTAGCGCGACCTTTACACCCGGGGTTTAGCACGACCTTTACACCCGGTGTTTAGCGCGACCTTTACACCCGGGGTTTGGCGCGACCTTTACACCCGGGGTTTGGCTCGACCTTGACACCCGGGGTTGGGCGTGACCTTTACACCCGGGGTTTGGCTCGACCTTGACACCCGGGGTTTAGCGCAACCTTGACACCCGGGGTTTAGCGCAACCTTGACACCCGGGGTTTAGCGCGACCTTGACACCCGGGGTTTAGTAGTGTGAAAGTTTTTCCAAAACATAAATGATGGTTTGAGCCTCTCCTGTGACTTGATGTTTGGACTGATTGCGTCACAGGCTGATGACATCATCATCGGTCACCTGGGCACGTGCACCGAAGAGGGAAAGAAGGTTCAGAGAAATAGAGGCAAAAACTTTTTAGCAGTTTTCCGCCGAGTGGAAGATCCCAGGATGTGAGGCTCTGAAGTGGCGGAAGAGAAGATCTTTTACAGCAACTGATTCTAAATCCAGCATGTACAATACTTTCTAAATCTGAATTAACATGAACTCATTTTCTGTATATTAAATGTTTATTGTATTAAACACATCTCTGTTTCATGTGTCCATGAGCTCGTCCTTTGATGGTCCTGATTCTGCTAAACACATCTGAAAGCTTCATGTGAGGTTTCTCTAGAGTGTTTAAAGACTATTCAAGTGAATTTAAATTATGCCAGTGATTTCTCAAGTTCATCTTCACTAGCAAAAAGCCAGTCTGTGTTTGAATGCGTTTGGCAAACGTCTGAGCGACTTCTATTGTATACGAGCCATACATCTTTTCTTCTCATCTTTTCGCTCCTGTAGTCAGTCTGAGATAGCAGCCTATCTTTCAGTTTTCCACCGGTCTGAAAACAGCCGGCCAATCAACAAACAGAGAGTGGGCTGAGAGCTGTGGCGTAGACGCTAAGCGCAGTTTTACATTGTAGGTAAGAGAAATCGGAAACCGAAACGCCCACGGAAATGGGAAAAAAGACACAGGATGCAATCCGCTCTGTTATGGAGAACATTCCAGGGTTTTTTTTCAAACTGAAGCAAAATCGATTATAGCCATGTTCACTCCGGTATTTCGCTCGCGTCATCAAGTAATAATAATGATAATAATAATAAATTTTATTTGTGAGAGCACCTTACATTTTAAAAGAAAAACCTCAAAGTGCTACAGGTCTGACCATAAAAACAAAATCTAGACATATTTAAAAATCATAAGATCTGCTAAAAAGAAATGTCTTTAGACCCTTTTTAAAAGTGTCGATGGGCTGTCATGCCCTCAAATAGTCCGGAAGGGCATTCCAAATCCGGGGAGCAGCAGAGCAAAAGGCACGATCACCCATTGTGCAGAGTTTCGTTTTTGGAATTTTGAGGCGGTTTGAGTTTTGTGATCGGAGGGATCATGCTGTAGAAACAGGGGTAAGTAGTTCTTTCAGATAGGGGGGTGCGTTTCCATAGATGCATTGGTGAGTAAGAAGTGAAACCTTGTATTCGATCCGAGCGGAAACGGGAAGCCAGTGAAGAGTGCGGAGGATGGGAGTGATGTGTTCATGCTTTCGAACTCTCATCAGGATCCTAGTAGCGCTGTTCTGAACATACTGCAGCTTTTGCAGACTTTTGTTGGGGATCCCGATGAGAAGAGCGTTGCAGTAATCCAGTCTAGAGGAGACGAAGGCGTGGACCAGTTTCTCAGCATCAGCTAATGTAAGTGTAGAGCGGAGTTTTGCAATGTTTCTGAGATGATGAAAGGAGATCTTACAGAGATTTTTGATATGGACTTCACACCGAGATTGGTAACTGTTGTGGAAAGCGGGATGTCTTGGCCAGAGATAGTTATTCCGGAGAGTGAGGATGACTGAATTTGGTGAGAATTGCTTCAGTTTTGGAACAGTTTATTTGGAGAAAATTCTGTTTCATCCACCCCTTTATCTCCTCGAGACAGGCAGTGAGTGCTGGGGATTGAGATGATGTTGGCGATGCTGCAGTTGGTTGTGGATCGGATTTCATGTACAGTTGTGTGTCGTCGGCGTAGCAGTGAAAAGATACTCCATGGCGGTTGATGACATGTCCGATTGGCAGGATATAAATGATGAAGAGAATGGGGCCAAGCACCGACCCCTAACCCTTTAAAATTAGGGCATTTTGTACATATATCAGGAATATTGCTAGACATATGATTGAGTTTTTCAGGTGTTATATAAACCTTTGTCAACCATTTATACTGTAATAATTTAAGGCCCTTTTCACCTCTTTTTCCAATGATTTCCTCTATTAGAGACAGTTTGGGAATGTACATAATATCTGTAGACCTGGAAGACATAAAACTTTTAAGCTGTGAATGTTTGAAAAAATGTTTTGAAGGAATCTGGTTTTATCACACAATTCTTGAACGTAAGAAGTATTCCATCCATATACAAGTCTTTAATAGTCTGAATACCTTTAGTTTTACAGTTTAAATCCTCCATCCTTATAATCATTATTATTTATTGCTAGACAGTTTCTAAATTGTCTTGATGAATGTGAAGGGGTCATGTTTGCCTTCTTGCTCTTAATTACAACATTTATAGTAAATTGCTATTGCATTAAGCAGAAAATCTTAATTAAATATGTTGATTAAATGTAAACAGGTTTACATAGTTCTCCCAGAAAGACTCGGGAGAATAAATACTGTAACAATAAAGACATTTATCGATAGCCCAGCAAACAATTAAGTTCTTTGGCGTAGGCCCCGTCCATAGCTCGCAATCCGAGGGTCCGGACTCTGCTTTTCCTGCCTGAAGACGAAGGCAGGGGCGCAGCCGACGGTCCCCATGGGAGGTGAAGAAGGGACCGCCCTGGTGGTGGTGGAGAGGATGGAAAGGAAGGAACCATCTTGGAGGTCGTGGGGAGGATGGAGGTCAATGAAAACGTCAGCATCTGCGAACTCAAACATGTGTAAGTACCGGTCTTTTATACCGCAAGTATTAGACGCGATTGGATAGATGAGAAGGTAATTAGTGACGCAACCATTGAGTCTTCCTGGCAGAACTTAACGCTAAAGCTTCCATTTTACTGACACTTATTGGTTATTTATTGGTTCTACTGCCTTAACAAAGACAATCCTTATTAGATGAGGCTAATTTAATAGCATTCAATATAGCCGTGTAATGACGTATAAATAAGGAATATAAAAAAATAGTCTGATAGACTGTTTAATATACAACACATGACTTATTTTGGCATACAAACAACCAATTTGTAACCAAAGACTAGGCTATGTAAAAGTTACTTTTATTAGTAACTTTTGTAAGTTTCAGATTTCAATTCATAGATAGAGGAGGGCCCAAAAAATGCAGTCTGCCTAGTGTAATCCGTTTATTTAATCCGGCTCTGCCTCTTGTCCCTCATGGTGTTCGTAGCAGTGCAGTCAAACACAACGCTCATATCGATGTGGAGAGTGACATCAGTCCGGTCTTCATTGCATCTTGGCTCTCTTAATACAGAAGGCCTTCAGTCGGTCCGCTGTTTCCACTGATGTTCCTGAAGCCGTAATTCAGTTTATGTCACGATGCCTCTGGAAGGAAGGGAAGAGGGGATGTTGTTTGGATCTGTCAGTGCTTTCATTCCTCCTTTTGCATTCAATTACAATTCAAATCTGCATTAAAAAGCTCTAAATGTTCATGCTAGAATCCTTCCATTAAAGTCACAAAAGTCCAGCCGACGGCCGAAACCCAGAGAACCACGTGAGAAGCGCGAGACTCAAACATCCGTCAGTTCTGCCGGAATCTAAACCAATCCTCGGGATTTCTGCACTGATGAGTATCATTCTGCTGACATCATTGCACTGATTGTCCCTGTTCCCACCCTGGGAAACTAGAGGTGCGTTGCATTCGACCGTAAGTGGACTGCGAAGTGGACTTCGCGGGGTATTTTGCCATCTTAAGTGAGATTCCAATTCGAAGGGAAGAAACATGTTCAGAAGGGCACTGCAAACGGCATAGGGAATAAGGGAACATTTATACATCACTTCACAGGAAGTCAGTGCAGTCCACTTCAACTGGAAGTAGGGAGCAGTGAACACTTGTGTAGGGACCCTGTCGAATGGAACGCAGTTTAAAAGTCATATCAGCTCCTGCTCCGTGTCCAGCTTTACATCTAAACTACACACACACACACACACACACACACACACACACACACACGAGCATCAGTCCTGTAGGACACAACTCAAACACTAAAGCAACACAAACGGTCATCTTATATTGGCTTCACTGATCACTGCCTAAACTCTAATTATTATCCAATTGGGTTAGTTTCTTCAATGAACACATGACTTGTTGTCTTGTTGTATTACATGCTGTAGATAAAATTTAGCATATGTGCATTTGTAAACCAATACAGCTGACTTGACTGACATTTACTGATTATCTAGAGTAATCGAGGCTGTTAATGTGGTCAGCAAAACTATTATATATATATTTGTATATATTTTTGAGTTTGATTCCACCAAACATGCTTCTCTATCCAGCCTTTCTATGAAAAAGGATTGCGGTTCAGAAGAGACTCGCACCGGTTCTCAGTACTGTTGATATTAGCTCATTCCGCACACATGGACATCTGCCACATCACTGGAAACAGGTCAGGATCTCATCATAACCTTCATGTATGAATGTGGGAGAAATTAATCTGCTGGAAGCAATAAATCATAATCTCGCTTTATTTTTAAAGCTGTTGTTTGCTCATGGGTCAGTTGCTCCAGTCGGATAAATGATCTGAGAATAGACACACAGTCATGTCTGTGCAGGTTTCTTGATAACCCGTCCTCCGGTTGCATCATGACGCATCAATGTATTGACTGATTTCAGAAGAGTCAAGAGTTTAGGTGCTAATCTTTGAAGAGCTGTGAGAGAAATTTCCGTGTATCACATTATGAAACATCAGTCAGACCACGTCCATTTCCCTGATCAGTGGGCGGGGCTTTCGCGCTCCCTGAACGCCATTGGCTGAGCCCCGGAAAGGTGTGCGCGGAAGGCGGGCGCTCGTACGATATAAACAGAGCACCGTGAGCGCGTGCAAGGTGATGATCCGCGGGCACTGGAGAAGATGCTGCCTCAGACTCTGAAGCTTACCGGCAGGAGCGCGCTCCCTCTGCTCAGGTGGGCTGACGTCATGCGCGCGCCCCCGTCTCAGCAGGTGAAGACACTCGAGCACATGCCCGGACCTTCTTCCGCGGGATTCCTGTGGGATCTGTTGTTCAGACGCGGACTCACTCGCCTCCACCAGATGCAGGTGCGCGGACTGATATTTGATCTAGTAGGATCTTATTCGATTCCTATTTGAGTTGCTTACAATTATTGATACTTATGGTTATTGTGTTCATTTTATTTTAAGGACCCTGCCTTATGTTCATCTGCAGTCCCTAAATTATGAACCGTTCTGTTAAAATAGCAGCAGTTCTGCAGCGACTACATGTAGTGCATATTATCCTAAAAATTTAAATGCAGCTAAATGTTTGCATGTATAAAGACCTTCCAATTTAATGTCATTCCAATTTAAAATATTTATCGAGAAATATTAATACCTGTGAACACGCATGAGTTTTCTCCGCTCTCCAGTAATGCACTTTTAAATGTATTTGTTTAAATGAAATTACCATTGTGTACTTATTTATTTGAATCAAAGTTTTCATCATTTCTAAAGCACATTTGCATTGTTTATATTAATCTAATTTTTATTATTTTAATCCAATTTTAATTTATTTACATTTATTTAAAAATATTTAATTCATAATTTTTTACTTTTTTTCCGTTAACATTTCCGTGTATCCCAAGAACCCTAACCCTAACTTGTTTTTGTTTGTTGTTTTTTTTTAAACCCTAACCCAATCATGTGTGCATTACTGAAACAGTCAGCTCATGAATGATGTGTGTGATGTGTGCAGCTGGAGGGCAGGCGTAAGTACGGGCCGGTGTGGAAGGCCCGTTTCGGACCCATCCTGACGGTTCATGTGGCAGAACCGGATCTGATCGAGCAGGTTCTGCGTCAGGAGGGCCATCAGCCTATGCGATCCGATCTCTCGTCCTGGAAGGATTACCGGCGGCTCCGGGGAGAAGGGTTCGGACTCCTGACAGCGTGAGTACAAGCGCTCCGCAAACATGCTTTCCCAGCGCTTCACTCGCCTGTCCGTCGCAGGCAGCTCTTCCTGAACCACCGCCGCTTTTAAAAACCTTGTTTGCTGGAGTACTCTGGTGCAAGATGTGCTGTATCTCACAGTCTACACGAGGGGATTCATGCGGTAACTGGCAAACTCCAAAACAGACAAACGTCATCATAAAGGAAGTCCATAATTAATGTAAGTGAATTAGATGAAACGCCCTGAGGGAGTCTGAGCAGACAGACGGAAGCGGTTTACTGTTAATCAGGAGTCATGCTGAAGAAGAGTTGAGTTGAATGAGTGGACACGGTCACATCAC
The DNA here is from genome assembly GCF_988280905.1 of Pimephales promelas. Lineage (NCBI taxonomy): Eukaryota > Metazoa > Chordata > Actinopteri > Cypriniformes > Leuciscidae > Pimephales > Pimephales promelas. Next base: position 96,805 of record NC_142789.1, on the reverse strand, counting down.
AACAGTCACGAGACCAGATCTCAGCATCTGCCACCGACTCCTGCTTGCCTTTTGCTGCAGATCCAACACTGCTCCTTATTAATATTAGTGTGTTCAGAGAATCGTCTGATCTCTTAGTAGGTTGAATATTGCAGCCGTTCTCCTAGTAGATTGGGTTCGTCGAGTCAAGTCACCTTTGTTTATATAGTGCTTTTCACAATACAGATTGTATCAAAGCAGCTTCACAATGATAACATGAAAATAATACAACACAGATCAATAATATTGTTGAATATTAAATGTCCCCAACTAAGCAAGCCAAAAGCAAGGCAACAGTGGCAAGGAACCAAAACTCCATCAGGGACTGAATGGAGAAAAAAACCTCAGGTGAACCCAGACTCCGTCGGGGCCAACGCAAGAACAGTGATTACAAAACAAAGTGGATCAAAACATTAAGAAAATTGTCCATTTCCATCTGTTTGGAAGTCAAAGTAATCACGCCGGTTTGGAGACGAGATGTTGAGGATCAGTGTCGATGAGGTCGGCACTGGAGGATGAGTCGGGATGGGTCCAGGCGCAGGTTCACCACAGAGGATCCCTCGGGATAAACAGAGAGACTAATGTTAGCGTAGACGCCATCCTCCTTATGATGTACCAAGTACATCAGGATTTACGGGACGTGTTCCCGCTTCCGGCTGATCTAATCAATGCAGCCTAATTTGAGTTTAGGAAGTCTATAGTGTGTTATGTGTATGCTAGGCCAAAGAGATGTGTTGTTAGTCTAGATCTGAACTGACAGAGTGTGTTTGAAGCATCATCCTTTGGTTGTGGGATGCTTGTGGTCATTGATCCCTCGGTGTGTGTGTGTGTGTGTGTTCAGTGAAGGCGAGGAGTGGCAGAGCGTGCGGCGTCTGCTGGGGAAACACATGTTACGACCCCAATCTGTGGAGGCGTACGACCTCACGCTGAACTCTGTCGTCACGGACCTCGTGGAGAAGCTCAAGCTACGCCAGCGGGAGAACGCTAGCGGCCTCGTGTCCGACGTCTCGGCCGAGTTCTACCGCTTTGGTCTCGAAGGTGAAACACTGACACTCCTGAAGAGCCGGTTACCGGTTTATCAGACACACCAGAGTTCGGTGTATGACTTGCATTGTCTCTCTGCTCTTCCCTGAAGGCATTTCCTCGGTGCTGTTTGAGTCCAGGATCGGCTGCCTCGACCCAGTGGTTCCAGTGGAGACGGAGCGCTTCATCCAGTCCATCAACAGCATGTTCATCATGACTCTCCTCACGATGGCTATGCCTCAGTGGCTCCACCGGCTCCTTCCCAAACCCTGGGAAACCTTCTGCCGCTGCTGGGACGACATGTTCCGGTTCGGTGAGTGTCCGCAAGCGTACAAGAGGGTAAAGCGTTACTGGGTTCAGAATTGGCTCCCTTTAATTAATGAGTATGAAATGGAATAGAAACGGACACACCTTGTAGGAATTGAGATTCAACTTGAAACTTGTGAAGTTCAATGGGTAATGCATATGCATTCTAGGAAATTAAGTGCTCTATAAACCAAGTCTCTTTGGATGAAAGCATCAGCTAAATGAATACATGTCAATAAATAAAGTGACATTTCAAAGATATCTGTCTGTAAAAACCATCAAACATCCAAGACGTTAAAACCTTCAAACAAATATAGTGCATGAAGCATTAAAGCACTGGTGGAAGGGGGGAAATTATTCGTGGAAAAAGTAATATTGGTGTTTCCGCAAAGCATTATTACCCAGCTTTCATCATGACTAACATAGTTAAATCATAGTTCCAACAAACAATCCCAAACCGCATTGCAGAGATGTTCGTTTGGACCTATAGCTATAACCTTACCTGTGGTTAGAAAATACTCTTGAGCAAAACAACAACCTGACATTCAGTACAATGTAATCTATATATAATCTATTTCAATCTCTATATATTAGTGTCAAGAAGAAAGTGTTTTTGAGGAGAAAGCGTGCATACGGGAGTGCATGTAAACATGAACTCTTGTCTTCAGCAGGTTTCTCTTGAGAAACGGCTTTCTGTTAATGCAAATGAGCTTTAATAAGCTGATGTTTGTTCTATTCCAGTGGATTACTGGGCCGAAGTTACACTGTGCTGTAGTAGTTAAGCAATAAGTTTTACAGAGCAGCTTTACAGAGATAACAGGAAAATACAACAAAGTTTATTTCCAGGAGAGAATAGCGTCACAGTCCAGCTTAAGTAAGTTCACTGATGTTAAATTTTGTTGTAAAAGAGTTATTAATTTAGTTCATATATTTAGCCGCTCTGGAGAAACCGTGATGACATCGTCCAGCTCAGTTCAGTTCTCGTAATGGTGTCCGTGCTGGCAGATCAATATTAATGTTGAATATTAAAGTAAATGTTAAATTTAATGTCCCCAAACTTAGCAAGCCGTTTTTTGGCTCATCAATGGCAACAAAGGTGAAAAAAGGCAAAAACGGCGACAGTGGCAAGGAATGCTTAGTTTTTTTGTTGCTTTGAGCATAGTTTAATTGTTGAACATCAATTCAATTTTGACCCTTATATGGGTTTGGGAGCTTTTCTTATTTCCTAGTTCAGGGAACAGACACGATCTCTATGTGATTATATCCAGGTGAAAGAGGCTCTATGTGCTGGGATTTATCTGACGCGACGCCGCTAGCAGACGGTCGGTTTAGCCAGTCTGTCTGCTTCCTGACCTGAGCCCCAGATTGGCATGTTTGAGCTCTAAGACTATGTGCCGTATTACTAGAGAGAAGAGCAGCACCAGCACCAGCACAGGAGGGATGAATAGCATCTCTTTTCATCAGGTCAGGTCTGCCCCAAAAACTTTTCCAATTGTCCTATGTTATTTTGCGGACACCACTTAGACAGCCAGCGATTGATTGAGGACAGTCTAAGACAGTAACTTTCTCATCACTAATTCGAACAGGAAGAGGGTCAAAGCAAATTACAGTGCTTGACATCATACTTGCGAGTTACCTCTTAAATATTAATTTTGCTGATCTCCAACTGGCGAAGTCAAACATCATTAGTGCCAATGTGAATAATAATCTTAGAGAATTTACGGTTAGCATTAGCCGGCACTTTTAAATTGCTGTGATGTCAGGCGCTCTGGCTCCCGGTGATTGTGGTGGCTGGTGTCTCTATTTTCACATTCTTAGTAATCGAATCGCCAATAACTAGGACACAATCAACAGGATTCGACGTGGGTGTTTCACTGAGTGGGGAGAACCGGTTTAATGTTGTAATCGGAACGGAAGAGCTGTGTTGTGTCCTGCGACTACAGCGCCTCACCGTCACCGTGCGGGCTCTACAGCCGAAACCTAACAATGTACAATAGTGACCAAAGCATTTACCAAACTGCCCTAGAACCTGATGTGAACCGTCGTAAAGAGTGCATGCAGGAAATGTCTTGTGGATGTTTTTAATCTGCACTGTGATTCTGGCCGCACTGATGTGGATTGTGTTGTCCTTTATGATGTCTGAGATTTTGAAACTCTTCCTGTCATCACAGCGAAAGGTCACATCGACCAGCGTCTTGAGGAGGAGAAGCAGAAGATGTCTCGAGGAGAGTGTTTAGAGGGACGATACCTGACCTATTATCTGTCTCAGGCCGGAGTGCCGCTGAAGTCTGTGTACAGTAATGTGACCGAGCTGCTCCTCGCTGGCGTCGACACGGTAGGAATGAATTAAATGAAATTTACTTTATTGCACCTGATAGGGAAACTTGTAATGCCAGCAGTTTGCCAAAACCTGATACATAAAAAAAAAATTCACAAAATAGTCATACACATCATACACATAAAAATAACACACTTCACTTATTCACGTTCAACAGTTTAATTGATGCGGGTACAAAAGAGTTTTTGAACCTGTTCCTGTTTCTAACGGGGTGGAGTTTTACTTTAGACAAATCTGTTGAAGTTCATGTCTACCAGTCACATCAGTAGCCTTAATAAAAGCTTTGCAGGCACAAATACGTGATTGACCGGGTTAACCAACCCGTTATACACTTCGCAGGCTTTCTACAATGGCCTTGGTCAAGTTTTCTACAGCGATTTACACAGTACAGATGGCTTTAAAGCAGATTCACTGTAATAAACAGACTTAGTGATGCAAACTTCTTCAAATATGAGACTTGTTCAGTTTTAGCTATCAGCAGCTCTGCAGAAGACAAGAGTCATTATTCAGATCAATGCACTTTAACTCCTACTTTTGCATGATAACTCATACCTTTATATAATATAAGGCTGATATTCTAATAAAGACTGAGGCTGGGTGTCCAAACACATGTTCCTGCCTGATTCCCACTGTAGATCTCCAGCACGCTGTCCTGGTCCCTGTACGAGCTCGCTCGGCATCGGGAGGTCCAGACGGCCCTGCGGGACGAGGTTCTGGGCGTGATGAAGGACCGGACCGTCCCAAACGCAGGCGACGTCGCTGCCATGCCTCTCATGAAGGCCGTGATCAAGGAAATCCTCAGGTAGAAGGCCTTCACTCTTCTGTCTAATACAGTTTACCGTTGATGAGTTCATTATATTAAATTAAGCACTGAAACATTTCCAGGCTCTATCCTGTAATTCCGGCCAATGCGAGGGTCATCCCAGATAAAGATATTAAAGTTGGAGGATATCTCATCCCTAGAAACGTGAGTAAAGCTTTTGTGCTTTAAAGCTTTACATGTGCACTTGGTGAAGCTGGTGTTTACAGGCGTGTGTGTGTGTGTGTGTGTGATCAATCCTTTAGACTCTGATCACTCTCTGCCACTACGCCACGTCCCGTGACCAGAAACACTTCCGAGACCCGGACTCCTTCGTCCCGCAGCGCTGGATGAGTCGCTCTGAGGGAAACCATCCGTTCGCCTCGGTTCCCTTCGGCGTGGGCAAACGCAGCTGCATCGGCCGGCGCATCGCTGAGCTGGAGCTTTACCTGGCGCTTTCCAGGGTATTTATTCTGCAATCAAGCCTGCATGTCTGTCACCGTGTTATTGATCTTATCGAGAACCATTCGCCCATGCTTGCTTTGTTTTAGTTTTTTTTGCCCCTGTAATATTTAATCAGAATATGATCACTGGATCTTCCAGTATGTATCTTGCAGTTGCTTACGTTTTAGTGCACATAAGCTCCACCCCTGCAATACCTAAGCTCCACCCCTGCAATACCTAAGCTCCACCCCTGCAATACTTAAACTCCGCCCCTGCAATACTTAAAGGGGTGGTTCAGGATTTTGGACACCAGGCCTCATTTCTAAGTTAGCCTTAGTGTTATTTATTAGTGGAGACATTCAGTCATTCCAGTTGCATAGTTCGCCAGTGCTAGGCTAGCACGAATCAACGGTAACTGCTAGCCTGCCATTAAAAACAGTCTGTCTCCACTGATAAATTACACTACAGTAAGGCTAATTTGGAAATGAGGCCACCCCTTTAAACTCCGCCCCTGTGACACCTAAGCTCCGCCCCTGCAATACTTAAACTCCACCCTTCTACATCTAAGCTCCGCCCCTGCAATATTTAAACCCCGTCCCTGTGACACCTAAGCTCCGCCCCTGCAATATTTAAACCCCACCCTTTGACATCTAAGCTCCGCCCCTGCAATGTTTAAATTCCGGCCCTGTGACACCTAAGCTCCGCCCCTGCAATATTTAAACCCCACCCTTTGACATCTAAGCTCCGTCCCTGCAATATTTAAATTCCGGCCCTGTGACACCTAAGCTCCGCCCCTGCAATATTTAAACTCCGGCCCTGTGACACCTAAGCTCCGCCCCTGCAATATTTAAACCCCACCCTTTGACATCTAAGCTCCGCCCCTGCCATATTTAAACTCCGGCCCTGTGAGACCTAAGCTCCACCCCTGCAATATTTAAACTCCACCCTTCGACATCTAAGCTCCGCCCCTGCAATATTTAAACTCCGTCCCTGTGACACCTAAGCCCCACCCCCTGCAATACTTAAACTCCGTGACAGACGGTGTGCTCCAGGTTTGTGTGTTTATTTGATTTATGACACATTATTTCTCTCCCAGATTTTAATGCACTTTGATGTGGAGTCGGCAAAAGAGAACGACACAGTCCGTCCGATGACCAGGACTCTTCTGGTTCCAGAGAGACCGATCAACCTGCGTTTCATTGAGCGCTGATCCGGAGGTCAGAGGTCATCAGGACCCGGTGAGACGGAACTGGCCGTCTCTGATGGTGAGATCCAGAGAGCCAGAACGATTCTGTGATGTCCCGAAGAGAAGCAGGCCCGAACCGGCGATGTGTCTGCGACCCGCTGTGCAACGGTGTGGATCTGCGCGACTCAGAGACTGGCCACTGAAGCGCGACCTCGCATTCATCATCCATGCAAACATACGAATGTAAGAAACGCCAAAGACGTCCATTGCTGGATGAAGATGCACAGAAAGGACTTTTGGTTTCTTCCGGACTCGGAAAGTGGAAAGGCACAGGAATCTCGCCAGTATATTTACAGCTGTTCATTTGTAGGTACTTTTATGTAAAACAGCTCACAGATGAGGAGAGTCCATGGAGAGCAGCGTATGGTCAAGTGCAGATTTGGTGCTAATTTACGGTCAGTCTAAGAGCACCACTGTGATCCATCTCTGGCCTTATTCGCTGTGGTCACTTGCTGTCTATTGAGAAGAAACATGTCAGCGCTGGCGGACCCCGCATGTGCTTTATAACCCATATAAAGATATCTTTCACATCTATTGGTGAACTGGCATAACATCAGCCATCCATACATACATATTCAGGAATAATAGACTAAATAATTGCTGATAAACCATATTCAGTGTGATTAATTAATAAATCACTCCATATGTGTTTATTAAATAGGTCTCACTTTATTTTAGGTGTCTTTAACTACAATGTACAAAAAAGGTGTTCTTGTAATTATTCATTTTAAATATTAAATAATATTAATCAACTACATGTACTTTAGGGGTTTGTTTAGGTTTACTTGCATGTATGTAATTATGCATAATTTAATGTTATTACTATAGTGAGTTGTTATTGATGTGGACACTGGTAAGGTTGGGGACGGTTAAGGGTTAAAGGTCGACAGTGTAATTATAGTTTGAATTACAGAAATGAATCACAGCTGTAATTACATGCAGGTATTTTTAAAAATAATTACACCATAAAACATTCGGTGCATTTTACCAAATGGTTAATTGACATGTTAGTACATACTAGTTAGAGACACTTGATGTAAATGACACACCATTCGTTAATTTAACATTTTCTTTCAAGTAAATTTCAATGGAAACTGCATTTACTGTTTTCTTAAAAAGAATTAATGTTTCTAGTTATAAAGTGTCTGCTTTTGATAAAAACTATAAGTAAAACTTGTGGCTCGCTCCTATTATTATGCAGTCCATGATATTCACCGAAGCTTGACCTACTTCAGGGGCCGACACACGGCGGGTTTCTCAGAACGAGATTGCAGAGATCTGCTGTTCTAGTAACACAGGCTGATGAACACAAGGCCACTCTGTGTTTGCTCTGACATTTCCAGCCGAAGTCTTTGACAGATGTACAAGGATCAGAGTGATCAAAGCTCATGTGTGCTTCCATCATTATTACTGGGAACTGTGCAGGAGCCGATTAGCTCCACAGAAGCAGCTTCGCCAGTCCGGGTGTCCAGATGTGGACTGGGAGGGTTCTGGTGGCCCCAAAGCACGTTCTGATGACCATGTTAACATTCGGTGTCATAAGTGGGTGGGAATTTATTTTGATAACATAACAGCAAATAAGAATTGAAATAAATTGAAGAACTGAGGTCAATCAAATGGTAATCTCTAGAATTGTTAGAACCATCTGCCATTCTCAAGTATTTTTTCGTTTTATTTAAAAATCTTAATGCTATGCTTATTTGAAAGCTCCAAGTGTGAATGCAATAGCAGTCAAAAAAGTTATACGTTATTTTTGCACAGCAAGTCCTAAACCGGTGGAAAGATGCCATACTGTGGTGCAGGACTGTTCGGGAACTGAAAGTCTGACATATGCAATAATAATCTGAAAAATAGTATGATAAATAGTATGGCTCATATTGTATGATATATTATTGAGAATATTGTAGAGGAGGAAAAAAACACCAGACAACAAAAATCAGTGATATTTAAAGATTAAATTAAATAACAGACTATAATAGAGGCGAGCAGATGAACCAGAACATGAATGCAACATTCAGCGTTTTTCCATAGAAAACCATTATAAAGAAAATGCTTTCCCTTTCTGTTGACCAGCCTACACATTATGAGTCGTGGTCTCATTGGCACAAATTAATGTAGATAAGTTTTGATCCAGAACTGTATTGATCCCAGATTGATTCCTTTCTTTTATGTCACAGGGTGACTTCCGAAGCTTTGTTTGGTCACATGCTTTTTCTGCTCTGTCTGCTGTGAAGTGTTTGATATTGTGGAGAGAACAAGTCTGACCACCAGATGTCGCTAATGCGCATTGTGCTAAAAGCCTCACACGCCTCACAAAGCCCTGGCTTCCCTTCACTATTATAAAGAAAATGCTGTAGCGAACATTTGGCATTTTGCGTTTAGGTTCTAAGTTCATCTGCTCGCCTGTATATAGTCTGCATCATCAATACGCTGTATACTGAGCTGTATAAGCTGTATCTTTCAATATCATGTGAGATATTAGTGTGTGAGTCTGAGACACCATACCAGCTGTGTGTGTGAGAGACACCTTATCCCAGCTGTGTGTGTGTGTGAGACTGCGGTGTTTTTAATACTAACTTATATGTTATTTTTGTGTAGTTCAATGCTTCTATAGTGTGACATAAAAATGATGTCTCCCATTTACAAATAAAAACGAATAAAACAGTAGTTTGAGATGTGTCTCTGTGCAGGATGCAAGAAATGCCATTTAAGTAGAAGAAACGTCTTAATGATGAGAAATCAGAGACTGTAATATTCAGATTAATATTAATATTCAGATCATCGACTGATTTCAGCTCTTGGCTGCAGCAGTAGTGGTCGTCTGTTTTGGGTCTGGTGGCTTCCCGTACTCTCTCTGTCTCTGTGATGAGCTCAGCTGTATTCTTGAACTAAACGAGGAGACTAACCCCGTCCTGCAGCTGTTGTGAGTGTTAAAAGCTTTACTCTTGAACTAAAGGAGGAAACTACTGTCCTCCACCTGCCGTGTTTCAGAGACAGCGATGATGACCGGAGACGCGGAGCTCTCCATGTTTCCAGCAGACAGCCGTTTATTCGAGGACTCGTTCAGCGCGGAAAACACATACCGAGTTTCTGGACAGAACATCACAATTCATCAGTATTACTGCGCAAACCTGGGAGTTTCTGCGTCAGTGTGGGAGTCCGTGAGTCTTTATTAAACTATTTACATTACTGAGACAGCAGATTCTATAAATAGAGAAGTACGGTGACCGGGAAGGACATGTTCGGTTCCCTGAGTTTTGTCGTAGGTAGGCTACTGAAAGCTGATAATGTTGTGGACACACGTTTAATGTGTAAACAAACCTGTTGATCAAAACGATATCAATAACTGATCAATTAATACTTTATTTTTTAATTTGGAATGCTGCAATGTCTTCGTCATTTTCATACTGGATCTTTAGTCAGAATTTTCTGTTTAACCTAACAGTGTAAAACTAAAATAAAATATATAAATATAATCCCATTAAATGTTTGGAAAAAAATAATTTAAGTAATTTATTTGATACACGACATGTTGATTTGCAGTGTTTTGTCTCAGGCTCTTCATTTATGCCAGTTCTTTGAGTCTCTGGATCTCAGTGGGAAGCGGATAATAGAGCTGGGAGCAGGAACGGGTCTGGTTGGGATAGTGGCTGCACGATTAGGTAAAATATTGATTTATGCTTGTGCAATTGTTTGCCTTGAAGTTTTTTTAAAATGCTGACACATTTGGAAATGTCTGAAATCTTTCTTGATTGTCAGCTTATTTTTAACCCTATACCCTCCATGGAAGCGATTCAAAATCATAGGCAGGGCTCCAGACTAACTTTTTTCACCTCCGTCCTGGAACCGTCGTGGGCTGCGTTTCCCGAAAGCATCGTTCGCCAACTATGGTCGCAAGTTCCGTCGTTACCAATAGAGTTCAATTGAAATGGGCTATATGCACGCATAAATTCCGCATTTGACGCAAGGATGCTCGTCCATTTCCGGTTGTGGAGATTAAAGCGGAGGAGAACCGAGGAAAACGGGATTATGGCAGAGTCTTCAAAATTTACTGTCCTCCAGTCTTTGAAATAGGAAACGCAACACTGAATAACAATTTGTACCGTCCTGAAGTGAATGTCAACCGTCCTAAAATAAAAATGTTGTTTCTGTACTTTGTTATTTTCATCCATAGCTGTTAGTTAACTAAAACAATTCAGATGACTAAAATATAATGGGTTTAGTTAAATTGTAATGCATTAATTTAGAATTTCTCTAAAATTTACAAACCTACTCCAGAGGAAAAATCTTTTATGCAGTTAATATGAATGATTTTAAAGTTTGAACATGCAATACAGATACAGATGTAACTACTGTGACTTAAAAAAAATACCTTAATTTTTTTGCCAAACAAAATTATTTATCTTGCCTGAATGTTTGCGGTCATTGCATTTTTACAATGGGAAATGTTGTTAAGAATTTACACAACACAAAGCTTGATTTAAATTGTTCAATTAACTTGAAAAAAGTTGCACAAACAAATACAATAGAATAAAGATCCAAATAAAGACAAATAAAGAGAAAAGTTTTTGAAGGTCTAACACTATATTCATAGACAGAAACTGAATAAAGTAATCAAATTAAAAAATAACACTACTGGATTGTATTTTAGTCCAGAATAAATTAAATAGGTCTACATAGGCTATTAATCCTGATTCCTTTAACTTTAATTCCTTGTTGTTTTGTCGACAAAATTAAAGTCCCTGTAAAGTCAATTCTGCAAAAAATTTCTAAACACATTATAAATGTTACATATGTATTGCTAAAACATATTACAAAGTCTGTGAACTGTGAAGTACTGAAATGTGGAGTTAGACCGTTAAACAGTTTTTCACCATTGCAATTTTACGGATTAATTGGGCGGGGCTAAAACAGGGCACTGTTTGACGCACTGGAGCCCATGAGCTGCTGGACACGCCCCTATTTGATGACGCACAGAGTCTGATCTCCCTCTCTCTCCACACACACTCCCCCGAGCACATTCGCATTCACCGCTCAATCGCGAGTGACTGTCAGTACTATTAGTTACTACAGCTGAGCCTACAGTTTTCTAGCTAGCTATGCCTTCGACACGGACATGCATGGGCTACTACCTGGATGCGATCATGTACAAAACAGATCGGTATCTTCATTTAAATTCCCTAAAAAACGATCACATCAAGAAGAGGTTTTTAGAGAGCCTAACGTTACCCTGATGAAGAGGATTCACTGATAATTCACTGATAATCCGCTGTTACTGGTGAACGGGGCCGAAACGACGATCTCCCGCCTTCATCCTCCCGTCTCCAAAAGCTAATCAGCTAATATCACCGTCGACAGCTTTCCCGTGAGTGGGCGTGGTTTCAGCAAAGCCAGCGGACACGCCCCCAGCGTTTGAGAGCAGAGAATCTGCTCATTTTTTCATGATTTTTCATGATTCAACTTATTTTATGTACTTCCCGACTTTTTTTATCATTCAAATTTGGCTGGGTGGCTAATTACACATTTTTCTGTGGTGTGACAAACTCAGAACACATACTTAATTTTGACTTTACAGGGACTTTAATGACCGACACATATGGTTGCTGTCTCTTTAAGAGCCAGTCCACGGATTCTGTTCATTATACTGGCATGCGTTTTATGCTTATTAAAGACAAAACTGACTATGTTTAGACTATTGTACTCACGAAGACCGAAATCGAAACAGTTTTGCGTGTTAAAGCAATATAATCCGTGAAAAATAACTTTTGTTACTGCCTGGCCAGCTGCTCTTGAGGCGGATTTTCAATGAATGTGCGCAGACCCAGATCAGTTTAAATCGCTTGCATGTTTAAACTGGTAAGACTAAAAAGATGTGCAAATGGTAAACTTCATTCACGATGCACTGCTGGCCCGATTGTGCAAGTGAATATCCCGTCATGTCCCGACTCCTGAACGCGAGTGTGTATTACAGCAGCAGCGCTTGATGATTGCCTTCCACAACACATTTTGAGAGAAGAGAAGACGTGGCGGCACCGAACACTCACGCTGTTTGTGAAATTGCGAATGGCAGATAGTTATTAAAAGAATGATTTGATTGTATAATCGGTGTGGATTACGACTGCGGGAATATCCCGCATTATAAATAGGAGACCTGCGGGAATGATTAGAATTATGCGCAATACCCGTGCCGAAATTTGAGCCCTGTGAACACACATACAAAATGTCCTGTATCCTGTAGACGTCCTGGAGGATAATTCTGTTCGTCCTAAACACATTTTCTATTGTCCCCATTAGTCTCGAGCCCTGCATAGGGATAGAAGAAGAATTAACATTACTGGCATGATTCCTGATTCTTCAATAACTGTTCTGCCTATGAAATCTGCCGTTCTTTATATCGCCATGGAAGCAAAGAGAACTGAAAATCTCACACTCAACAAACCTTTCATTGATAGAAACATGACCTGTGATGCCAAATATAACTCTCAGACACTCTTTCAGGAGCCCACGTGACTATCACAGACCTGCCTTTGGCCCTCGCTCAGATCGAGAGGAACGTTGCATGCAACACTCCTCTCTCGGGCTGGCCCTCAGGCGCTCCTGCCGTGTGCCCGCTGTCATGGGGCCGGGACCTCCACCGCTTCTCCTCCGCCTGGGAGTTTGTGCTGGGAGCTGATATCGTCTACACGCCGGAAACCTTCCCTCTCCTCGTGGACACGCTGGTCCATCTGTGTAAGGACGGAGCTGTGGTCCTCCTGGCGTCCCCGATGCGCAGAGAGCACGGCGCTCAGGACTTCTACAGCCGTGTGTTACCAGAGGTGTTCGAGGTGGAGCTGGTGCAACGACATCCTGAGAGCAATATCAATATTTATAAAGCAACTTTGAGATGATTGGAGCCGATCTCAGCGTTCGGCCATAAACAGGGAAACATCCAGAACAGTCCATCACATGAGGCAGACAGTAATGAACTTTATATCTGGAGCTGGGAGGTTTGAATAAATACTATATTTATACATTTATTTATAAATAAAAATGATCTGGCATATTGTACACTTCAGTAAAATGAATGTTCTCCGTTAAATTTTGATGTGAAATTGAATGTAAATTGTAACTTACTGACAGTGTTGTGGAGTACTATCAAAATCATTTGATAGTTGATAGTTGATCAGTAGTTTGATGTGTTTGAAATGAGTCATTTTGATTTCTCAGAAAGTTGTAGAGGAAGTTGTTAGGCTTTAAACACACAGGTATGACCTGTGTATGATTATGATAGCTTTTAGAAGATGACAAACGGCTCACTGTGGGTGAGATACAGCAGAAAATACAAAGCAGTTTCTGCAATTAAACAGTAAAATCAGGCCACTATATACAGTATCTAGTCTTTTAACATGGTGAAATCCATGAGGCTCAGCTTGACTGCCCTTAGTTACATTAGTGTTATCAAAAAGAACACAAGAGTATCTTAAAAGTTGTATCAAATTACGACACACTTGAATCTTTCCATTCTGATGGATAAATCTTTGGGGTAAAAACTGTAGCTGTGTCCCAATGTGAAGGCTGACCATCCGAAGGCCGATTGCGTCACCGAAGGCTTCCCTGATTCCAGAGCGACGGCAAATGCACTCTTCGTTCCCTCGTGAAAGAGAGGATACATAAATGGATCCTAAGCGGCCTACCCTTCCCCATAAGCCATTGCGCTGGTGACAACAGTATTTTTAGCTTTTTTCAAAAGTGCGGCCGAGAGTTCGGTGGTGGACGGCAAATTCACATTTAAATGTAAGTATTATGTTTTCATTTACTCAAATAGCTAGAGAAACCAAAGGTAAAAGCCACAAGTTCTTCTTTCTTATTCATCTTAACTCATTGGTCACCATTGCGTGGCTTCATTTGTCATGTGGTTTGAGGCAAAACTTATTTTACTAAGAGTCAAAAATATAAGTTTAATAATTGTTTCAGGGATCAAGGAGCAGACAACTCTATTAAATTGTGGTCTGAAAATTACCATTTCTTTACGGGGGCGAAAAACTCTAGCGCCCGCGTAAGACAACGACCTATTTGCAATATTTGCACTTTAGTCTGTCTCACTTGTGGAGTCTATTAGCCTGGATGCCAGCCCGAACTCCGCCCACAACATTTATTGGTCGGGAAGTTCGGTCTGGACTCGATCCATTGAGGAGTAATTATGATCAGGCAAAAAATGATTGAGCCAATCAAATTGCCAGGGCGGGCTTTATATGATGATGGACAGGTGATCTGCAGGGACGTAATCATCACGTTATCAAAGAGCGCTTGTCAGAGATGACTGCAGCTGGAGAACTGAGATGTATAGAGTCTTTTATAAAATAAATCGACAGCGCATTCATTTTATAGACAAACAGAGAACTGCAGTCAAGACATTTGTCGATCAGAAAGATATTTTTGCCGTCCTTCCTACATGATTCAGGAAAAGTGTAACTTATCAGCTGCTCTGACGGTCGTTAAGAAGATGGGACTAATGAAAAGCCTGTGGTCGCTGTGGTTTCTCCTTTGGTGGCACTCATAGAGAAGTAAGTAAAAGAAGCAACACTCGTTATTTAACTTCTAAAATAAATAAAGTTAGGCTACGGTCTGTATTTGGAAACTGCGCTATGCAAAGGAGTTGACGTACTGCGTTGCTCTGATTGGTTGTAGGAGTGCAGAGGTTTTTTTTCCTGGTTCGGTTACGACACGCCTCATAATCAAAGCCCAACGGAGGAGTTTCAGACTCATATTCTCTCTTAAATATATGAGTATGACGAAGTCAGGCTAGGGGTCTATTATAAAAAAATATAAATGGCAAGGGGGTTTCACTTTCATGTGTTTTTGTAGTGTTGTCACGCAAGCTGTGTCTACAAAGGTTTTAACCAAATTTGAGTATCTAGAAATATGATTTCTCTTAAGTAATTTTCTTATTCATATCCTGATATGTCATGTTTGGTAATGTTAAGGTTTGCCGGAATGTTAAGTTGCACTCCTGTCTTAAAGGGTTAGTTCACCCAAAAATGAAAATTCTGTCAGTATTTACTCACCCTCATGTTGTTCCAACCCCGTAAGACCTTCGTTCATCTTCGGAACACAAATTAAGATATTTAGGATATTAAAATCGCTCCTGCATACAGTCCATAGGCTTCTTGAGGGACTGGCTCTTGCTGTCCTCGAAAAGTAATTGAAGACATCGTTAAAATAGTCCAAGTGACTACAGGGGCTCAATCTTAAGTTTATCAAACGACGAGAACACTTTTGTGCGCAAAAAAACAACAAAAATAACGACTTTATTTCAACTATTCACTTCCTTCTCCATAAGCCTATAGTCCGTTAACGTAGTGTGATTGCGTAGAGCTACGTCACACGTAGGCTCAATATTGGTTGACGCTGGTCATGTGTGTGTGATGCGTGTGACGTACAATAACAGAAGCTTACGCTATTAAACTAGTTAGCTGACTCGCGCAGAGGGAGAAATAAACGAATAGTTGAAATAAAGTCGTTATTTTTGTTGTTTTTTTGCGCACAAAAGTGTTCTCGTCGTTTGATAAACTTAAGATTGAGCCCCTGTAGTCACTTGGACTATTTTAACGATGTCTTTTATGACTTTTCGGGGACGGCAAGAGCCAGTCCCTCAAGAAGCCTATGGACTGTATGCAGGAGCGATTTTAATATCTTAAATATCTTAATTCGTTTTCCGAAGATGAACGAAGGTCTTACGGGGTTTGAACAACATGAGGGTGAGTAAATACTGACAGAATTTTCATTTTTGGGTGAACTAACCCTTTAATATTTTTCACAATAAGTGGTTCCCTTTTGTTTTTTTTTAATGAGAATTCTGAAGAAAATGGACCTGCTATATATATATATATATATATATATATATATATATATAATTAAGAAAGTTTGACAGATCGTTGTTTAAATGTATTGTGTCGTTGTAGTTGTTCTTAACAGGCCCTGGTGTGTCCTCATGGATGATGAGTTGGGAATTAAAAAAACAGAATTAAACAGTGTGTGCCTCTGAGCAACACACAGCATGTAATTTCTCTTTCCTGAATCATGAATCATTGTTTTTTCACTGGTTGGTTGAGCAGAAGATTCAATGACTTGCTCATAACAGTGTAACCTGCAGAAAGCATTACTTTAATATCCCTACCACTAATACACAGACTCACAGTACCTGGAACAAACACAAGCAGAAGGATACAAACAGTCAAACACTGGTGTGACGTCCCTGTTTTTTTGTTTTGTTTTTACACCCTTTGCTTGTAATGCAACGGTAGTTTACGCTCAGTGTTTTCTGCCAAGGGCACATGGTTTTAAATGTTGTTGCCTTCTCTGAAGTTCGGTCCTCCAATACTCATTCCTCTGTTTCCAATCTCTGATAAAGCGGGTCAGTTTGTTCCTCCTCTTCCTCAGTCTCGGAGTCAGGAGCAGTGTGTTTGCGTATGCGACTTACAGCGTCCCACAGAGACTTGGCATGTTGTGTTTTTTGTGTGTGTTCAGGGCGTGATGACGTGCAGAGTAAAACCTCCGCACGCACGCTTCTTGTCTTTGATAGAGATGACTTTTCAAAAGCAACAGTAACAGGAGTTGAAAACAGCGAGGGAAGTGAGGAGTACTGGGTGCCTTTTGTATTCGTAGAAGATGTAAGCAACAGTGGCTTATTCTCTGTGTGAGATCCATCCAACGTGTTGGAAGCAGAGATGCATGACACATGAGGTAAAGAGCTTGATCTTCTGAGTGTACTGAAGCCCACAATGGAAGGTAAAACAACTTTATATAGACCCTCCTGAAGTCCTTCGATGGCATTTTCTGCACTTGTTTTTAGGAGAGGTTTGGAGCAATCCAAAGAAAGTTCTTCCCTGTTCTCTACTTCATCTGAGAGGGTTTCTTCTATTGAACTATCATTGGTATAGTTCTTTGGTAAAGTGTCCTTTTGAATATCCTCCTGTGTTCTGTGTTTATCTACACTGTGGTCCAGTGTTCGTCCAATGTCTTGATCAGTGACTTGATTAATCTGTACTGTGGTCTTTAAAGTTTGTACCCCAGAATCTCCAGATGTGGTCTTTGCATCGGTTAAAGCCACAAAGTCTTCAATCGCAGCTTCATGTTCTTTTGCAGTGGTTTGGTTTCCCACTTTCATGATCTTGACCTTTTCCTCTAACGCTTCATTATTCTCCAGTGTTGTCCCAGTCCAGGATTGTCCCGCCATCAGGTCATGTTCCAGCACTTGCCAGTCATCAACAGTTTTGGCTGCTGATGGAGATTCCTCAGACTCTTTTATTGGGTCCTCTGTGTTACTCAGTTCTTGTGAAATGCTCTCATATGTCTGTAATCCTGTCCTGGGATACTCATGTGGTTTTCCAAGAATCCTTTCTTCTCCCGTGTCCGAAGTGCTGTTTTCAGGGGTGTCTTGGCTTGAGATGGCACTGCAGTTCTGCTTTAGCACATCGGCCTTCTCCCTGTCCTCGGCCAAACACACGTACTGGACATGTTCCTTCTCTGGAAGAAGTACAAGCTCAACCTTGACAACTACACAAGTTGCATCAATGACCACAAGACTCTTCTGTTGGTCTTTTGTTGATATGTTGGTGTCCTTTGTGTTAGTAACTTTGGACTCATTGTTGATGCCTTGGCTTTGCGCATTTCTTTGCTTTGTCATGTCCATCAAGTGGTGATGATATTTTGGCTCTTTCCACAATGGGAACTTCTCAACTATTTCCCTGCACGCTTTCTGTTCTACATTTGTCTCAATATATGACTTCTGGGTTAAACAGTGTGACTGTGAGCCATGACATTGCAACTCTTGTTTATCTTCTTTCGGTTTTATCACATTACTAAAATCTTGGATAGAACTAGATCTTTGATCCCCTCCTGTCTGTGCTAGGGGTGTAAACCCAAACATAAGCGATCCACGCAGCTGCCTCACGGCGTCCCCCTGATCTGGTCTGCTGTCCTCTTTGCTCTGAGGTGTGGTTGTCTGCTCTGGTGTGATTGTCATGTCATGAGGATCAGTTAACAGGGGTAACACATGGGATTTCAGTGGTTCCTCTGGAGAACTGGACAAGCCGGACACCTCCCCCATACGAGAGACGAGACAAAACACAATCTCACCACCTCTTCTTCTTGCGAGTTTGGTCTGAGAGATATCAGGACAGCTCATTTCTGAACGCTCGCGGTGCTGAAGCTGTGCTTGTGGAGAAGCGGGTGCTGTTTTTGTTGCTGTGTACTGCATGGCAGAGGTAGTATATAGGGCTTCCAGGCAGCGTTGCCCCCCCGTGACATCAGTACGATTACTCCCTATGTTCTGTGTCTGATTACTTTTTTCTAAATAATGTCCATTGTTTGCTGAAGGATTACGTTGTGTTTCTGTTGAATCTGTAAAGTTTACTGTCCTGCTCTCTAATGTTTGCTCCCTAAAAGCTTCCAGACTCTCCTGTGCCATAACTTTGGGGATTCCTGCCAGCTTGCCATCCCTCGGGGAGCCGTATGCCGGAGGGGCCGTGTAGGATGGAGGCTGTCTAAAGGATACTAGTGGGAAAATACTTTCTGTATTTCTCGAATTACAAGTGCTCCAATTCCTCCTCATTTCCCTCTCTCTGTTGCTCAGGTCAGTTTTGTCTTTTTTGTCTGGTGTCAATATAGTCGGCTGGTAATTTTCTTTGGTATCTGCACTAACAGCCCACTGCCCACATCCCAACTCTTGCTCTATGCCTGAAGCACTCTTAGAGGACTTCCACCCCACAACCTCAAAACCAGATGTTTTTTTGGAAAGTGAGTGAGGATCGCAATAGGCATAAGCTTGCAGCTCTTTCTGACCGTTTGTTCCACATTTTTCTTTTGTTCCTCTGCAGTTTATCGGCCATGTGCTTTCCCACCCCTCGAGTCTTTCTTTATACCTCCCCATATTTGATCTCTGTTTTTCTCTTCTAACTTTACCAGTGTAGTCAGTTAATTCTCTCTGAGATAACTTGGTTTGTGAAGGGAATTTTGTAGTTGATATCTCAGTCTGCTTTTTAATGTCAGGAATATTCCAGCTAGTTCCTGTCCCCAATGTCGCCCATGTTTTCGGCTCTCCAGCTGAGCTGTTGTACTTCGTAGTTCGGTGTTGCAGGAAAGTGGCTGTAGAAGGGTCGCGCTGATATCTGTTGAGGAAAACAGGAGTCATGTACAGTTGCAGGAAAAAGTCAGTTGATTTTCACAATAAATTGGTCATAAAATATGATCTGTTGTTGTTCTTTGTCAGAACAATAGACAATTACAGTCTGCTTAGACAAATTTAAATATAGCATTTAAACATTTACAGTGCAAGCAGGGTGCAAAAATTATACTAATCCAGGAAGGGTTTTAACATTGTTTTTGAACTTGATCTTCCTTTATCTTGATATGGCATTAGAACGATACTCATCATGCACAAAACACAGCACAATGCTTAAAGACATCCATTCAGAATTAAATTAAGTAGCAACGTGGGACACGCCCTTGGTAGGTTGTGCTGTTGTTATCAAAACAGTTTTTTCCCCGCAGTTTTACGCAATTCATGTGCTCAAAACATATTTCCAGAGAAAAAAATGGAAATCTGTAATAATTTAGAAATATAACATCCTTGGAGATTTTAGCGGTCTAAAGTGTGTCAACCATTTGTTAAATTATTAAATATATTAAGAGTTTGCATAGTTTTTCCATTCTTTAATGGCTGCATAATGTTTCAAAGTTTTGGTTCCTTGCCACTGTTGCCTTGCTTTTGGCTTGCTTAGTTGGGGACATTTAAAATTTAACAATATTATTGATCTGTGTTGTACTACTTTCATGTTATCACTGCAAAGCTGCTTTGATACAATCTGTATTGTGAAAAGTGCTATATAAATAAATGTGACTTGACTTGATTTGTCTAAAAATGCTGTGCTTGCCTATTGTTGTCACTCGGTTAAAGACAAGATTTTAGTAAAACTAAATAAAAGATAGATTTTTGTACAGATGTGCGATCAGTGGTTGTGGTTCATGAATAATGTTATTTTCCAGCTTAAATCCACTTGCATCAAAATGATCATTTGTTATTAAATTAGGGGCCACTAAGATGACACCGTTCTCTAAACAGACTTTAAACTCGAACCTGTGATAAACGCTGATGGCGTTCACATTCCCATTAAGAACTGATTCTATAGTTATGTGGGTTTGTAATTATTGCTTTTAAGTCATGTGGATTTTGATCAGCTGTTAAAGGTTGTATCGGAGCTGAAGAATAAGTTAGCGTCTATCAACCCTATGATATCAACGGACATGATACAATTAACATGGAAGAGGCAATCCCCAAGAAGAGAAGGGGGATTAGGGCGAGGGAACACCGTCGTTTTACGTCAAAGACACGAATAATAATCGGCAAGCCTTTTGAACGGTGGAGAGAGCTCAAAGAATTGAAAATGTTCAATCGGACGCCGAGGTTGCACTGTTTCTTCTGGACAGGTGAGACGCTTCTAGTGCTGACATTGTGTATATGAACTGTGTGTGAAAATATAATTCTTTAAAAAAATAAATTCCGGCATAATTCTTTAAATATGAGCGAAGCTTGACTAAACTTGGATAGCGAATATCAGATTGTAGGGATTTAGTGTGTGAGTTGCATTTGTTATCCGTGTCTGCTTTGATGTGTAGCCATAACATACTATTAGCAATAACACTAGCCTACGTTCAGGACTAATTTTAGCCGAATAATAAAAATAAGCTGTTATAATATTATTCCAGATAGCTGTTGTTGCCATGAGTTTTCCCCATAACGTTAGATCTGCAGCTCTATGACTGATTCTGGCACGTTTTATCTTACCGCTGCTTCCAGTGAAGTGATACGATATGACATGGCTCGACTGCAGATTTTATATACATCATTATACATTACTTTGTAATCCAAAGCAGCCAAGTTCACATTATATAGTTCACAGAATGAGCCGTCATTGAGGTAGACTGATTTCACATGATCGTTTTTTCATGATGCACGAAACGGGAGGGGTGAGCTTACTTGGTTTGTTTGGGATCTCGCTTCAAACACAAACAGAAGTGACGTCACCCACAATCGCTGATACAACCTTTAAAGGTACAATATGTAGGAAATTTTCGCCACAAGAGGTCGTAGTTACCAACAATAACAAAGGCGAAGCTTGATGACGCTATGAGGGAGAGTTGAACGATGGGAGATGTCGTTTTCACCATCCAGAGATGTTATGGATTTAATGATTCATGATCATGGATGAGGAAATGTGTTTGTTTTTGTATTACCTGTACGTCTAATAGCAATATTTTTTTGTCACCATAATGAATTAACTGCAAGGAACGTAAATATACGGAGGATGAGATAGCTTCCGTAACATAGTAAGGCAGACAAAAAAACTAAGAGAATAGAGCTAGGCTAGTATGCAAGCAATATAATGTACTTACTAGTCCAAAAGCATGACAGCCTAGTACGCATGGGTTCGCCCGCTCCTCCTCCTTCAGCTCATGCCAGAAAACACTGGCCCAAAGTCGATACTCGTTCTGCCTTTAACGCAATCAATTTCTCTTTTTCTCTTTTTGCTTTCGTCTGAAAAAACCTTTGCTTTCTTGTTTTTCTGTTCTGCTTCAGCCATAACTATAACATTCGGCTCGCACGTCCGATTTTAAGGAAGTGGGGTGGAAGTGACGTATATGCCGTCAAGCGGTCGAAGTTTGTAGTTCTCTTTGTTCGCGGGGTTACTAACCGAAACCCAAAGTTTAAAACGCTACAGACCCCATCAGTCTATGGCAGACATGTCATTCAACCTATTGTAAGTCGATGTACCATCTTTTCCAGACATTTTATAAAAAAGGGTGAAGAAATTGCAACAGAAGCAATTTATTCAACTATAACATCATATATAACATTATATAACTGTAACATTACTGTTATATATCAACAAGATTCTACAAGACGTTTTCACCTGCTATAACCAATGTTTAGAAATGTTGTGTTATTTATGCAAATTAGCAAATACATAATTAGATTATGCACCGTTAGCCCACGTTAACAAACGTTTTTTAAAAACTTGTAAACATTTTTTGTTTGTCTTGATGTAAGTAATCAACTCAGTTCAACTGGGATTCTTCTGGGCTTTTTTTCCCCTTACTCCGGACATATTGAGGATACAGAATCAGTTGGGCTTGTTTCTCTTACAATCTTACAATTTGTTCTAGTCGACCCCCATTTTGGCTTAAAATGACTGGTCTATAAAGTTTGAATGATAAATCTTTATAGTTATTGCTCATTAAGCCAGGTGCAAGTAGACCATTGTAAATTTCATTTTATATATATATATATATATATATATATATATAATAATAATGAATTTTATTTGTAATGCACTTTATACATGACGAACATATCTCAAAGTGCTACAAGTGTACAGATAAAAGCAATAAGAATAGATATAAAAAAACATGCAATGACAGAATTAAGACAACAAACTTAAGAACAGTCAGTTAACAACAAAAGCAAAGTATATTTTAAGAAAATGCAGTTAAAAATAGGTGGGTCTTTAGTTTATTTTTAAAAACCTCTATAGACTGTGGCGCTCTCAGGTGATTAGGTAGAGCGTTCCAAATTCGAGGTGCAGCTACCTGGAAGGCCCTGTCTCCCATAGTGCGGAGTTTAGACTTAGGAACCTGGAGTTTGTGAGTGTCAGAAGAGCGGAGATGTCGGGATGGATTATGAATATTAATGAGTTCTGTGAGGTACTCTGGTGCGCTACCGTGGACACACTGATAGGTCAGGAGACAGATCTTATAATCAATCCTAAATCTGACAGATATATACATTATATATATATATATATATATATATATATATATATATATATATATGTATATATGTATATATATATATATATATATATATATATATATATACATAAATGTAAGTATTTTTATTCTCATATAAATATTATTTAATGTTAAATACAGTTTTATTTTTTTTACCATATATTCTTATCACAAATGCATAGTAAAAAGAAATGTAAAATAAAATATTAAATATTATAATAACCATAATCAATCACAAATATCACAATAATGTGCATGTCAGCATCTTTTAAAATTAATCTTTGTTTTGCCACAGGTTTTTATATTCATTCACAGTATCTTTTTAAGAAGTATTTAGAAGGTAATTATGAAACTAATCTATTACCCATATTCATCTGCAGGTGAGCACTACTCACCTGTCCTAACCCTAACCAAGAACAGAATCGACTGGTTTAATGCTTTGGTTACTACTTAAGTGTTGCCAACTGTGAACCACAATGTAATATACAATTCTTGTGTGTAATGTGTTGACTTTCTTTTTTTTTTCTCGAAAAAGATGACAACCGCATAGAATGTGACATTTTCAACATTTCAATGAAATATTTCAATGAACTTACATGTTTGAAGAATGCCATCCAGGAAAAGTGCTGTATTTGACTCTCAACGGGTCCTTCTCTCGGCTACTCCACAAATCCATCTGCTAGTCCTTAAACGGGGTTATCAAACAATACAGTGATTTTCTTTTGTTTTAAAAACAGTGATAGCAGAATTTATAGTTTTATTAAGACACACAATAGGCCTTCCATTCTTTTAAATCATCTTTTTTCTAAGAGAAAGCATCCCAAAAATACTCAAAACATGTTACTGCAGTGAAAAGTCATGAAAATCCTAAGCAAATAAAAGACAGAATTTGATATACCGTGAACTGAGCTGCACATGAGAGGAGTGTTCATCACCAGCTCCACCTGTCATCTACAGCTTCTGTCGTCTACAGCTTCATTAAACGTTCTGGACTGAAGGCCTGGCAAGAATTTGCTCCAATGTAAACAGCCTCCACCACAGAATGTCAATTAGATGTTAATATGGCACTCATGTAAGTCACACGCATAAAAAAGCTGCTTGCTTGGAATGTGTTACTCAGCACAAAAAAGGATCTTCATTGTTTTTGCAACAAAGCCATGCTTACAGAGGGCTATGTGATAATCTACTGAACCAGCTCTGGACATGAAGCTGATGTCACACTAATGAAGGAAATCATAGCATCAGATATCACAAGAACGCTATATACACTTCTGTAAAGCTGCTGACATATGTGAAGAATTTTCATGTTTTGATATTTTCATATGCACAGAGTTGAACAGTGACGTCAATACTGTCGTGTTTGTAACATTTATCACATTGAAGATTATGGGTCTTTAAATGATGTTGTGTTCAGTTTGTTTTCACTGACTTCTACTGTCACGATTGGTGAATTTGCAGACATTAGCTGTCATTAATGAGGCTCTGTGTTTTGTGTTGTGGTGCCGCTGAATAGCAGTAATGCCGCCTTTCATTGAAACTCTGGAGCGTACCGAACAGGCTTTCCTCTCTGAACTAAACTCTGGCATCAGCAAACAGCAGAGGAAACAAGGGATGTAGACTTCTAATCGTTTTACAATGAGATAGCAAATATATTGTTTTTCTTTGCAAACAATAGTCAGGATGAGAGATTTTGATATTTGTGGAAGAGTTGCATTTTACAAAGATGTCATTTTATTGAAAATAAAATGAACTTTGTCAATGTCATTAGCTAAGCAATAAAATTACAGGCTAGCTAGCACTGAACCGACCTTTGTGGGAATAATAATAATAATATAATAATAATAATATATTTATTTTATATAGCGCCTTTCAAAAACCCAAGGTCGCTTCACAAAATAATACAAACAGTTGACAGACAAAAGACTAACCTAACCCAATCAGCTAGATATAACAATTAAACAGTAAAGCAAATGAAGACTACAATCATGAATTGATTAGATAGTCAAAAAAAAAAAAAAAAAAACATACATTTTGATAAAGCATGTAATATAAAGAAGTGAGAAAGGGTTAGAGGACAGGGAGACAGAATGAAAAACAGGTTAGATGCAAAAGCCTCTAAATGCCATTTGAAATTTTCTTCTAAAATGACCATTTTTTTATCAAGCTTGTATATTTAAGTTCAGTAATTTCACTTAAATGACAATTAATAGGTAATTTTCATTGCCATTTAAGTGAAATTACTGAACTTAAATATACAAGCTTGATAAAAATGATCATTTTAGAAGAAAATTTCAAATGGCATTTAGAGGCTTTTGCATCTGAACTCTTCATATGAGTTTTACGCTCAGATTTGAAGGTCTGTGGGTTAGGGCTGGCACGAAGATCAGATAACCACGGAAAGCTCTTCCACCCACAGTAGATCGAACTAGCAGATCATCATTGCTGGATCTGAGGGTCCGAGCAGGAACATATGTTTGCACTAACCCCGCGAGATGTTTAGGTGCAGGGTCATGACAGGCTTTATAAACTAAGATTAACAGTTTAAACTGGATGCGATTGACCACAGGAAGCCAGTGAAGTTGGGAAAGGATAGGAGTAATATGTGCAGTATTCTTCTCAGATGGAAGGGCTCGAGCAGCAGTTTTGAACCATTTGAAGGCGATGAATGGCATTGATGGGAAGTGCTCGTCAGGAGCAGCTGGGGTTAGGTGTCTTGCTCACGGACACCTCGACACTTGGTTAGGTGGAACCAGGGATTGAACCACCAACCTTCTGGTTTGTAGACAACCTACTGCCACCCCATACATAGTGGTATAAATTAGGGATGGCTGGCGCGAAACAGACGTTCGGAAGCTTTGCGAGATCCCGAAGAGCAGATGATTCGAAACACTGATCCGAAGCGTGATTCAAAACACCCACGTCACGTGACTACGGCTAAATGAAGCTTCTAAGTGTTTCAGGTGGAGTGCTCTGCCGAGTCAGGGTTTGATTGATAGGTCGGTCGGGAAAGATCACACATAACCATAGCGTGAGCAAAGTGCACACAGAATGCCGATTCGTGCTGTTTTATGAAGGTAAAAAGCCATATAATGGTTTCGATTTTAGTTCATTGGCAAAATATAACGCTAGAGACCATGTTAGTTTATACTTTTTACATCACATGTCGGCAAAAGCCAGGTTCGAACCTGAGCGCATCAATTGCTTTTTCAAGAACTACGCGCTCTACGATCTACACCACTGTAACTGTTCGTGATGGGCGTATTTTTGATTAAAAGACCCCCCCCCCCCCGATATATATATATATATATATATATATATATATATATATATATATATATATATATATATATATAGGCAGATTAATAGAAAGAACAGCAGAGAAATTAATATTTTTAAATAAAAATCTATAAGAAAGTCAGATATTGTGGCTTGATTTGTTTTATTAATATTCATTTTTCACGACCAAAAATACAATAATAAAAAACAACATATTTTTTAAATGGCTCGTTGTAATGGTTGTTTCAGATGAACACCTGCAATTGACCTCTAGGTGTCGCCATGGAGACGGGTGTCGGATTGATTCGAAGCCTCGAAACAATATAGCACATTTGCTTCAACTGTTTCATTGCTTCACGAAGCCTCGATCTGCCAATCACTAGTATAAATTAGGGATTTCTCTTTACTTATTGTATGCCCCCATATACTAGCGTATACGCTAACCAGTTTTAGAGATAAAACTCTTTACATTGGTTTACCATGAAAACAAATCTCAGAGAACGGTCGACTAGGTACTGATGTGTAATTAGACCAAAGGTTCATTTGGCGCCGGCCGGAGTTCAGCATCATCACTCTCCGTGTTATCACCCTGTCCTCATTGGTCATCTGTGTATTTAAGTTCCTCTCTGTTCTGTCTTTAGGGTCGGTCATGTGTGTGTCAAGTGTATACTGTTTGTGCGTTGTTAGATGTTTGCTTGTTCTGTTCATGTTTCTTTTGATCCAGTTTGTAAGTATTAGAGATGGTTTAAGTAAAAGCTGCAACAAGTAGATCTTGCATCGTGACATTTATTTTCTCAAAGCACATTTTTATACATCCATGGCTGTGAAGTCTACATAAAGACAACAATGTTTCTGGTCTTCAAAAATCGTAATCACAGAGAAAATTGAAATACATTGCATACTTTCCATTTTAAGTATGCAAGAAAATCAAAAAGCTAAATATAAGTACGTAAATATTAGTACTGTTGATAAATTGAGGAACATTTATTTTGGATAAAATGTGAATTAACACATCTGCAACAACCTCAAAAGGTAAATGTAGTTATGGTTAGGTATATATATATATATATATATATATATATATATATATATATATATATATATGTAAGCTCAAATCAACTCTAAATGTATTGGTTATACTACAATCACAAAATAAAGTGACATTTGATTCTTCAAGACCAGAAAATGAACAAATTTCATCAATGTCAAGATATTTACAGATAGATTAAATAAATCTGTCGCTCATATTTTTAAGTTGTTGTGCTTATAATAACGTCATAGGTCACATGATAACGTCAACATGGTGAATGTCTAGATCACATTCATACTTAACGTCATCAGGCTATACCTACTCTTTTAGCGATCGTTATTGAAATTAAGAACCTAATCAGTGAGTATGTAGTTTCAAACGTAGCCATGGTTCAGCCATATCACTCAAAACTACAATTCCCAGAATTCCTCCTGCTCATCACCTGCACTCACTCAGCCATCATCCTCACCTGCCCCTGATTAACTCACGCATCTCCACAGTATTTAAGCACACCTCAGTCACACACCTTGTTTGGTCTAAAACTGGTCTTTGACTGTGGATTACTTACTTTTCTACTTACCTGAGTGATTTAACTCCTGAGATTTCTCCAAGATCCTGTCCTCTACATCACTCTCTGTTTTTCAAGGGAATGTTGGAGGTAAAGACATTGTTTATTCATTTACTCTCATGGCAACCAAAATGTATGTGTGTGTGTGTCTGGAAATACTTTCCATTTGAAGTCATCCCATCTATCTGCACCTGCAAACCCAAGAACTGAAGCATTATTCTTAGACTGCTCATTGTTTGTTGTCTGAAGTTGCCGGTTTTGGACTCTTTGCAAGAAAGCATTGGATCATGGGTGAGTATTGATCTGGTGTAACTTTGCTGTTTAAATGCTGTGCTTTTTTGTTTTCGTTTAAAGTGCTGCGCTGTACTCTTTGGTCACTCTTGCATCTTTGCATGATAAAATGGCAAAAATAAAATTTTGCAAATATTTTTACAAACGTAGTATAAAACAAACAAAAGCATGAAAGTGTTAATGTAAGACTTAACTTGTTTTTAGCCCTCTTTCACATTCCTTTACTGTGAATCAGCAGATCGCCCCGTCCTCTCTCTCTGATGTGTGTCACAGGTACTGTAGTTCATCATAACCCAGGCTGATTTCAAAGTGTTGAAGAGGCATCATTTATTCAGAAGATATGAAACCACTGCTTGGCACTTGGGCAAAGGCTTGGACCCATTCTGAACCGGCTTGGAGCTGAGGTGAAGTGTGTGTGTGTGTGTGTGTGTGAGAGACATTATCAGTGAGTGTTTAACCAGTCATCACAAACCCTGAACAAGGGCACTGCACAACACTGTCTTTTGTTTTCAGTGGACCGTCGTGCTCTCACCATGTGACTGCAGGATCCCTCCATCAGCGGGCGCTTCTACAGCCGCCATTTTGTAACCAGCATTTATGAGCACATCTTTTATTGACTGTCATGAATTTAATTTCAATTTGATGTTTTAAATCTGTGTGTGGTTTATCAAACTCTGCTAGGGATCGTGGCCAATGCTGTCCTGGAAATGGTGTGAACTGAAATCGATTAAAAACAAGTTAGTAAATGTTTTGCAAGTACTTGGAATCCTATCAAAGGAAAAAAAGTTTAGAAGAGAAATGCGTGTTATTACGCCTCCTTTGATCATAGTAATGTGATGCTTGTATTGTGATTCTTTGTTTTGTTCTTTTTATATTAAACTCCTTTTGTCTACTGCTCTTATAAACATCCCAAATAGATTATGCAGATTTAGATTTGATGTGAATCAAATGGTCCATGCCAGTGTTTTACCAGTCTTTAAGAGTTTTTGTGTTTCACTTTATCCACTTTCACACAGATTTTTTGGAGTATTTGGTGTATCATGTTAACTGTTCTGTTTCCTCCGAGATCACATCAGACCCATTTACATCTCAGATCTACAATCACTGGGATCGGATCGTTTGTGTGGTGCTTTTGTCCAACGATCCATTTACATCATGTCCTGTGCAATGTTAACACCAGTTTTCCAAATATGCCCTATGTTGCTTTAATGAATTTACTTTGTTTGATTTTTATTCCAGTGAGGTCCTCACACAATCTTGATTGGAATGAGTACTGTGTGTGTGTGTGATCTGTCTGATTTGTGTTTTTGCAGGAGCTGTTTAGGGATATAAAGGCATCTGAGTGAGTCAGATTTCAGAGACAGAGGGTCACCCCACATGTAGTGACCGGTGAAGTGCAGGTCAGATCCATTTATCAATGCTAACCCTAAAAAACTCAATGATATATTCACGGAGAGGTTGTTAATGTTAATTTGTTGACTTGCCTTTTTTTCCCAACATAATCATTTAAACAGCAAATTGCACCTATATCCAGTGAAACTGATATCCCTAGCAATAATTTAGGTCAAAACTTAAAGTATATTTATACATTGAAATTGGTGGGGACCGGGACATCAAAATCAAACGTACGCCACTGGTTCTAAGTGTTTCTAAGGACCTCCACAGGCTCTTGAATGGAGTATTAGCAGTGATGTGGGATCTGCATGGCTTTTGAAGCTCTCCTTGTGTGGAGACACGGGACTTAATTTTTTTATGCCCTTCTCTGCACTTATGTTCTCTTAAACCTGTCATTTTTGCACCTCACGCTGTTTTTCAGCCGTCTCGTTGTTTCAGAGTCTTAGATCTGACTTCCAGCACCAGCTGTGCTCTGTTAAACTGGATTTACTGAGACATGGATTACATGTATAAATGCATGAATGTATTTATATAAACAGTATTTTATTGAATTAAAATTATCTCCTAAACTAAAACTTGGTGACTCCCCTTCCTAGCTTCCAGGGGTGCGGGATGGAGCAGGCACTAGCAATGGATATACACAGCGGGGTCTCTTCAGGCGGCCAGAGGAAAGTCGTGGAACAGACGCTTTTAAGGACGTTGGGCCGCTGTTCTTCTCGCAGTCAGAGGTAAGTCATGAATAGACACTTGTCAGGAAGTTGCATCGTTCTTCTCACAGCCAGAGGTAATTCACGAACAGACGCTTTTAAGGAAGTCGCACTGTCGTTCTTCTCACAGCCAGAGGTAAGTCACGAACAGACGCTTTTAAGGAAGTCGCACTGTCGTTCTTCTCACAGCCAGAGGTAAGTCACGGAACAGACACTTGTAAGAAAGTCGCACCATCGTTCTTCTCACAGCCAGAGCCCTAACCCTAACCCTGTCTTTAGAGGGATCCATGTGATGGTTCCTCTTCACACCACCAGGGGTAAGTAATGGAGCAGATGATTATCTGGAGTTTACACGACAGTTCCTCTTCGGGCAGCCAAGGTTGAGTAATGGAGCAGATGCTGGTAAGAGCTTCAATGCAACAGTAGTCAATTACTCACGGCAGGGGTTTTCTCCAGTGCGAAAAGCTCAATGGGCAGATACTGATTCTTATCTGAAGCAGGAGAATCAAACAGTAACGCATGAATATTTCACAAATCCTCTTCAAATCAACAGTAGTCAAGTACTCACGGCAGGGGTTTTCTTCAGTGTGAAGCTGTTTGATTCTCCTGTTCTAAATAAGAAACCGTATCTGCCCCTTGAGCTTCTTACACGGAAGAAAACCCCTGCCTTGAGTACTGTTGATTTGAACAGGATTTGTGAAATATTGTTGTTTGATTATCCTGTTCTAAACAAGATTTAGTATCTGCCCATTGATCTCACACTAAAGAAAAACCCTGCCGTGAGTACATGACTACTGTTGATTTGAAGAGGATTTGTGAAATATTCATGCATTGCTGTTTGATTCTCCTGGTCTAAATGAGAAACAGTATCTGCCCATACGATCATCTCTGGCTTCATTCACTCCGGCACTGACCACACAGCGGAAGACACGAGCCAGGACCAAAAGCTAGAACCTCCCCGCCGCCCCTCCCGGTCTTCGAGATCTCTACCCGTAACCGCTTCTCCCCTCTTCGAGTCGAAACGCGACGATGCCGTGATAATCGGCATGTCCGTGGTCCGTCATGTCCGTGATGACTAGTAAGTCAAAGTCGTTCCTTTGAAAGGAGTGTTTCTCCTGGTTCCATCTCTTGGACTGATGTCTCTGCCTGTAAGGCTATCTTTTGCCATCCTAATACAAGAGAATCTCCCCATGTATATGCTTGTATAAAAGTCTTGATAGTTTTTTCCTGGGCTTTTGCTGCCATAGCTTAGCCTCTTTGGTATAAACTTGGTCAAAAAAAATAATCTAGAAAAGATTGTTTAAAGAAGACCCAGAAAGGGTTAGATGTGCACATAAGAAATAAGTCAAAGAGTGAAGGAAAGACTAAGTTTCTCTAGTCGTCTTCTATTTGGTGATTTATCTTTTTTTTTTTCCAAAAAAAAAAGAAAATAAATTTCTAATCCTTAAGAATATCCAGGCACACGCTATTTAGCAGGCGTTTAACTGTTCAGTTACTGGCCAGAATTGAACAGTTAAAGCCCCACGCTGGGCGCCATGTTTTACGGTGTGCTTTAATCTTAACACCTTTAACCTTATTATTTATTATCCTCATGTTGGGTCGAGTAAGTCAAATCTGCCCTAAATCGTAAGCATTCGAATGGTACTTACAATTGTGGTCAGTGGTCAGTGGTCAGCAATCTCTGTGGTCAGTTTTTGCTTAAGGTTTATTAACACTGCTAGACAATTACTTGTAATTAGCATGAGTTATTTATTAATGTAAATATTCCAGAAAAAAAAGTTAGGCTCAAACTTAAATTCTTTACACTCAAACTCTGGAATCTACTCCTGTGTAAGGGAAATCATTATGGACATCAGCTATGTTAATTATTTCCCATCTGTTTTCTGCTGTTATCTCGGTGCGCTTGTCCTGAGAAAAATGGCGTTCGTCAACACCAGTTTGTTGGAGCTGTTGTGCTGCACGCGGGAGCGAACGACGTCAGGCTGCAGCAGACCGAGGTTTTGAAGGACTACAGGAGCCTGTTTGAGACGGTACGCAGCACATCGCCTGACACACCGATCATCGTGTCTGGACCGCTTCCCATGTGCCGACAAGAAAGGTTCAGTAGACCATCTGCACTAAATGAATGGTTAATGTTATTGTGTAATGGACCGAAACTGCTCTTTGTAAACAATTGGAATCTGTTCTAGGAGAGACCTGATGATGGCCTTCACCCCAGCAGAATCGGAGCAGCTGTTCTGTCGGACATCCCCAAGCCGTTACACACCTAATGACTAGTAAGTCAGATTCCAAATCACAGTTTGTTGTCCAAACTTAATTGATATGCTTAGTGTGGAACATTATATTGAAACTGTGTCCATTTCTCGTTTAGTGACGCCTGTGGAGAGACTACTCTGCCTGTGAGCTGCTGGATCGGCGGTCAGCGCTTGAATCATCACGTGCTGATGCTCACAAGCCAGTGGTTAGTTACTCTTTGACTGACTTCATCTACTCCATGCATGTCTCTGCCCAGGAGGACGCGATCATCTCTGGCTTCATTCACTCTGGCACAGACACAACACCATGGATCACACAGCGGAAGACACGAGCCAGGACCAGAGCTAGAACCTCTCCGCCGCCGCCGCCCCTCCCTGTCTTCGAGATATCGACCCGGAACCGCTTCTCCCCTCTTTGCGAGTCGGAACGCGCCGACGCCGTGATCATCGGCACGTCCATGGTCCATGTACGTGGTACCTCAGGTGAGGGTAAGGTGCGTACTCACTGCTTTCCTGGTGCTAGTGTTCTTTATGTCGCTGTACAGGTTCCCGAGATCTTGAACGGTGATGACCGCGTCGGAGCTGTTGTGCTGACATCTCCAAGAATTTACACACCAGATTACTAGTAAGTCAAATTCCAAATCACAGTTTTTGTTGTCCAAACTTAATTGATATGCTTAGTGTGGAACATTATATTGAAACTGTGTATTCCTCGTTTAGTGACGCCTGTGGAGAGACGACTCGATGCCTGTGAGCTGCTGGATCGGCGGTCAGCGCTTGAAACATCACGCGTCGATGCTCACAAGTCAGTGGTTAGTTACTCTTTGACTGGCTTCATCTACTCCATGCGTTTCTCTGCCCAGGAGGACACGATCATGTCTGGCTTCATTCACTCCGACACTGAAACACCATGGATCACACAGCGGAAGACACGAGCCAGGACCAGAGCTAGAACATCATCGCCGCCCCTCCGTGCTACCTCAGGTAAGGGTAAGGTGGGTACTCGCTGCTTTCCTGGTGCTCGTGTTCTTGATGTCGCTGCACAGGTTCCCGAGATCCTGAACGGTGACGAGCGTGCAGCGACGAGCGCGTCGGAGCTGTTGTGCTGAACGTGGGAGCGAAAGACATCAGGCTGAGGTTCTGAAGGACTACAGGAGCCTGGTCAAGACGGTACACAACACATCGCCTGACACAACGATCATCGTGTCTGGACCGCTTCCCTCTTACAGACAAGGACAGGAAAGGCTCAGTAGATTATTTGCACTAATTGAATTATTAATGTCGTTGTGTAATGAACAGAAACTGCTCTTTGTAAATAATTGGAATCTGTTCTGGGAGAGACCTAGGTTCTATTATGCTTTACCTCAGCAGAATCGGAGCGGCTGTTCTGTCGGACAACATCTCCAAGACGTTACACACCAGATGACTAGTAAGTCAAAGTCGCTACTTTGAAAGGAGTGTTTCTCCTGGTTCCATCTCTTGGACTGATGTCTCTGCCTGCAAGGTTATCTTTTGCCATCCTAATACACGAGAATCACCCCATTTATATGCTTGTATAAAAGTCTTGCTTTTTTTTTTTTCCCCTGGGCTTTTGCTGCCATAGCTTAGCCTCTTTTGTATAGACTTATTAGTCTTTCCTTCACTCTTTAACTTATTTGTTATGTGCACATCTAACCCTTTCTGGGTCTTCTTTAAATAGTCGGAAAAAAATCTAGAAAAGATTAAGTTTCACTAGTCGTCTTCTAATTTATTTATCTTTTCTTTTTTTAAAAAAAAGAAAATAAATTTCTAATCCTTAAGCATATCCACGCACATGCTATTTAGCCGGCGCTTAACTATTCAATTACTGGCCAGAATCGAACAGTTAAAGCCCCACGTTGGGTGCCATGTTTTACGGTGTGTGTGTGTGTGTGTGTGCTTTAATCTTAACACCTTTAACCTTATTATTTATTATCCTCAGGTTAGGTCGAGTAAGTCAAATCTGCCCTAAATCATAAGCATTCGAATGGTACTTGCAATTGTTCAGATGACTTTTCTGTGTCTGTTCTTGCTTAAGGTTTATTAACACTGCTAGACAATTACTTGTAATTAGCATTAGTTATTTATTAATGTAAATATTCCAGAAAAAAAAAGTTAGGCTCAAACTTAAATTCTTTACGCTCAAACTCTGGAATCTACTACTGTGTAAGGGAAATCATTATGGACATCAGCTATGCTAATTATTTCCCATCTGTTTTCTGCTGTTATCTCGGGACGCTTGTCCTGAGAAAATGGCGTTCGTCAACTCCAGTTTGTTGGAGCTGCTGTACTGCATGCGGGAGCGAACAACATCAGGCTGAGGTTCTGAAGAAGTTCTACAGGAGCCTGATCGAGACGGTATGCAAAACATCGCCTGAAGCAACGACCATTGTGTCTGGGCCGCTTCCCACGTACAGACAAGGACAGGAAAGGTTCAGTAGATTATTTGCACATACCTAATAAATAGTAAGTCAAAGTCCATATCACAGTCTTTGTCCAAACTTAATTGATATGCTTAGTGTGGAACATTATATTGAAACTGTGTCTATTCCTCGTTTAGTGACGCCTGTGGAGAGACGACTCTGCCTGTGAGCTGCTGGATTGGCGGTCAGCGCTTGAAACATCACACGCCGATGTTCACAAGTCAGTGGTTAGTTACTCTTTAACTCTGACTTCGTCTACTCCATGCATGTCTCTGCCCAGGAGGAAGTGATCATCTCTGGTTTCATTCAGTCCGGCACCCACACAACACCATGGATCACACAGTGGAAGACACGAGCCAGGACCAGAGCTAGAACCTCTCCACCGCCCCTCCCGGTCTTGGAGATCTCGACCCGGAACCGCTTCTCCCCTCTTCGCGAGTCGGAACGCGACGCCACCGTGATCATGGGCACGTCCATGGTCTGTCATGTCTGTGCTACCTCAGGTAAGGATAAGGTGCGCACTCACTGCTTTCCTGGTGCTCATGTTCTTGATGTTGCTGCACAGGTTCCTGAGATCCTGAACGGTGATGAGCGTGTCGGAGCTGTTGTGCTGAACGTGGGAGCGAACGACATCAGGCTGAGGTTCTGAAGGACTACAGGAGCCTGATCGAGACGGTACGCAACACATTGCCTGAAGCAACGATTGTGTCTGCACTGCTTCCCACTTACAGACATGACTAGTAAGTCAAAGTCCAAATCACAGTCTTTGTTGTCCAAACTTAATTGATATGTTTAGTGTGGAACATTATATTGAAACTGTGTCTATTCCTCGTTTAGTGACTCCTGTGGAGAGACGATTCTGCCTGTGAGCTGCTGGATCGGCGCTCAGCGCTTGAAACATCACACGCCGATGCTCACAAGTCAGTGGTTAGTTACTCTTTGACTCTGACTTCATCTACTCCATGCGTTTCTCTGCTCAGGAGGACGTGATCATCTCTGGCTTCATTCACTCCGGCACCCACACAACACCATGGATCATACAGTGGAAGACACGAGCCAGGACCAGAGCTAGAACCTCTCCGCAGCCCCTCCCGGTCTTGGAGATCTCGACCCGGAACCGCTTCTCCCCTCTTGGTGAGTCGGAACGAGACGCCACCGTGATCATGGGCACGTCCATGGTCCGTCATGTCTGTGCTACCTCAGGTAAGGATAAGGTGCGCACTCACTGCTTTCCTGGTGCTCATGTTCTTGATGTCGCTGCACAGGTTCCCAAGATCCTGAACGGTGATGAGCGTGTCGGAGCTGTTGTGCTGAACGTGGGAGCGAACGACATCAGGCTGAGGTTCTGAAGGACTACAGGAGCCTGATCGAGACGGTACGCCACACATCGGACAACATCTGTCGGACAACATTTCCAAGACGTTACACACCAGATGGCTAGTAAGTCAAAGTCGCTCTTTTGAAAGGTGTGTTCTCCTGGTTTCATCTCTTGGACTGATGTCTCTGCCTGTAAGGCTATCTTTTGCCATCCTAATACATGAGAATCTCCCCATATATATGCTTGTATAAAAGTCTTGCTGGATTTAAAAAAAAAAAAAATTTCCTTGGCTTTTGCTGCCATAGCTTAGCCTCTTTGGTATGGACTTATTAGTCTTTCCTTCACTCTTTAACTTATTTCTTATGTGCACATCTAACCCTTTCTGGGCCTTTTTAAAATAATCTTTTCTAGATTTTTTTTTTCGACTAAGTTTCACTAGTCGTATTCTAATTGATTTATCTTTTTTTTTTTTCAAAGGGTTAGTCCTTAAGCATATCCACGCACACGCTATTTAGCAGGCGCTTAACTGTTCAATTACTGGCCAGAATTGAACAGTTAAAGCCCCACGTTGGGCGCGATGTTTTATGGTGTGTGCTTTAATCTTAACACATTTAACCTTATTTATTATCTTTAGGTTAGGTCGAGTAAGTCAAATCTGCCCTAAATCATAAGCGTTCGAATGGTACTTACAATTTGTTTGCTTAACGTTTATTAACAACACTGTTAGACGATTACTTGTAATTAGCATTAGTTATTTATTAATTTAAATATTCCAGAAATAAAAGTTAGTTTCAAACTTAAATTCTTTACGCTCAAACTCTGGAATAGCCTTCCTGATATGGTTCAAAGCTCTGACTTGCTGTCACAGTTTAAAACTAGACTAAAGACGCATCACTTTAGCCAAGCATTCACATACTGCTTACCTTTTATTCCTCTGTTGAATCAGATCGAATGCTTTTAATACTATAAAACTTGAGTCTGTATGTTACTTGTATAGTTGCATAGTATTTACAGTCATTACTTTCCTGTGTGTATTGCGTGGTTGCGGAGAGTTTGTGAGATTGTGGTTTAACATCTACTCCTGTGTAATGGAAATCATTATGAACGTCAGTTATGCTAATTATTTCCCATCTGTTTTGCTGTTATCTCGGGACGCTTGTCCCGAGAAATGGTGTTCGTCAACTCCAGTTTGTCGAAGCTGTTGTGCTGCACACAGGAGCGAACGACATCAGGCTGCGGCAGACGGCGGTTCTGAAGGACTACAGGAGCCTGATCGAGATGGTAAGCAGCACATCGCCTGAAGCAACGATCATCGTGTCTGGGCCGCTTCCCACGTACAGACAAGGACAGGAAAGGTTCAGTAGATTATTTACACAATGACATTAACCATTCATTTAGTGTAATGAACATAAACTGCTCATGTAAATAATTGGAATCTGTTCTTGTCTTCTGTCCTGTGGTTACCTTCTCGGGTAGGTGCTTTTTATTTTTTATATTTATCTTTGTGTTTGTAGCTCCGTCAAATTGATTCATCTATCCTTGATTTTCTTCTTTACCTCACTGCTTTCCTGGTGCTCATGTTCTTGATGTCGCTGCACAGGTTCCCGAGATCCTGAACGGTGACGAGCGGTCGGAGCTGTTGTGCTGCACGCGGGAGCGAATGACATCAGGCTGTGGCAGACGGAGGTTCTGAAGGACTACAGGAGCCTGACCAAGACTGTCGGACATCTCCAAGACGTTACACACCAGATGACTAGTAAGTCAAAGTCGTTCCTTTGAAAGGAGTGTTTCTCCTGGTTTCATCTCTTGGACTGATGTCTCTGCCTGTAAGGCTATCTTTTGCCATCCTAATACAAGAGAATCTCCCCATGTATATGCTTGTATAAAAGTCTTGATAGTTTTTTCCTGGGCTTTTGCTGCCATAGCTTAGCCTCTTTGGTATAAACTTGGTCAAAAAAAAAAAATCTAGAAAAGATTGTTTAAAGAAGACCCTGAAAGGGTTAGATGTGCACATAAGAAATAAGTCAAAGAGTGAAGGAAAGACTAAATTTCTCTAGTCGTCTTCTATTTGGTGATTTATCTTTTTTTTTTTTCCAAAAAAAAGAAAATAAATTTCTAATCCTTAAGAATATCCAAGCACACGCTATTTAGCAGGCGTTTAACTGTTCAGTTACTGGCCAGAATTGAATAGTTAAAGCTCTATGTTGGGCGCCATGTTTTACGGTGTGCTTTAATCTTAACACCTTTAACCTTATTATTTATTATCCTCATGTTGGGTCGAGTAAGTCAAATCTGCCCTAAATCGTAAGCATTCGAATGGTATTTACAATTTGTTCAGATGACTTCTCTGTGGTCAGTTCTTGCTTAAGGTTTATTAACACTGCTAGACGATTACTTGTAATTAGCATTAGTTATTTATTAATGTAAATATTCCAGAAAAAAAAAGTTAGGCTCAAACTTAAATTCTTTACACTCAAACTCTGGAATTTACTCCTGTGTAAGGGAAATCATTATGGACATCAGCCATGTTAATTATTTCCCATCTGTTTTCTGCTGTTATCTCGGTGCGCTTGTCCTGAGAAAAATGGCGTTCGTCAACACCAGTTTGTTGGAGCTGTTGTGCTGCACGCGGGAGCGAACGACGTCAGGCTGCAGCAGACCGAGGTTTTGAAGGACTACAGGAGCCTGTTTGAGACGGTACGCAGCACATCGCCTGACACACCGATCATCGTGTCTGGACCGCTTCCCATGTGCCGACAAGAAAGGTTCAGTAGACCATCTGCACTAAATGAATGGTTAATGTTATTGTGTAATGAACCGAAACTGCTCTTTGTAAACAATTGGAATCTGTTCTAGGAGAGACCTGATGATGGCCTTCACCCCAGCAGAATCGGAGCAGCTGTTCTGTCGGACATCCCCAAGCCGTTACACACCTAATGACTAGTAAGTCAGAGTCCAAATCACAGTTTGTTGTCCAAACTTAATTGATATGCTTAGTGTGGAACATTATATTGAAACTGTGTCCATTTCTCGTTTAGTGACGACTGTGGAGAGACGACTCTGCCTGTGAGCTGCTGGATCGGCGGTCAGCGCTTGAATCATCACGTGCCGATGCTCACAAGCCAGTGGTTAGTTACTCTTTGACTGACTTCATCTACTCCATGCATGTCTCTGCCCAGGAGGATGCGATCATCTCTGGCTTCATTCACTCTGGCACAGACACAACACCATGGATCACACAGCGGAAGACACGAGCCAGGACCAGAGCTAGAACCTCTCCGCCGCCGCCGCCCCTCCCTGTCTTCGAGATCTCGACCCGGAACCGCTTCTCCCCTCTTTGCGAGTCGGAACGCGCCGACGCCGTGATCATCGGCACGTCCATGGTCCATGTCCGTGCTACCTCAGGTAAGGGTAAGGTGGGTACTCGCTGCTTTCCTGGTGCTCGTGTTCTTGATGTCGCTGCACAGGTTCCCGAGATCCTGAACGGTGACGAGCGTGCAGCGACGAGCGCGTCGGAGCTGTTGTGCTGCATGCCGGAGCGAATGTCAGGCTGAGGTTCTGAAGGACTAAAGGAGCCTGATCGAGACGGTACACAACACATCGCCTGACACAACGATCATCGTGTCTGAACCGCTTCCCTCTTACAGACAAGTACAGGAAAGGTTCAGTAGATTATTTGCACTAATTGAATTATTAATGTCGTTGTGTAATGAACAGAAACTGCTCTTTGTAAATAATTGGAATCTGTTCTGGGAGAGACCTAGGTTCTATTATGCTTTACCTCAGCAGAATCGGAGCGGCTGTTCTGTCGGACAACATCTCCAAGACGTTACACACCAGATGACTAGTAAGTCAAAGTCGTTCCTTTGAAAGGAGTGTTTCTCCTGGTTCCATCTCTTGGACTGATGTCTCTGCCTGCAAGGTTATCTTTTGCCATCCTAATACACGAGAATCACCCCATTTATATGCTTGTATAAAAGTCTTGCTTTTTTTTTTTTTTTTTTTTTTTTCCCTGGTCTTTTGCTGCCATAGCTTAGCCTCTTTTGTATAGACTTATTAGTCTTTCCTTCACTCTTTAACTTATTTGTTATGTGCACATCTAACCCTTTCTGGGTCTTCTTTAAATAGTCGGAAAAAAATCTAGAAAAGACTAAGTTTCACTAGTCGTCTTCTAATTTATTTATCTTTTCTTTTTTAAAAAAAAAGAAAATAAATTTCTAATACTTAAGCATATCCACGCACATGCTATTTAGCCGGCGCTTAACTATTCAATTACTGGCCAGAATCGAACAGTTAAAGCCCCACGTTGGGTGCCATGTTTTACTGTGTGTGTGTGTGTGTGTGCTTTAATCTTAACACCTTTAACCTTATTATTTATTATCCTCAGGTTAGGTCGAGTAAGTCAAATCTGCCCTAAATCATAAGCATTCGAATGGTACTTGCAATTGTTCAGATGACTTTTCTGTGTCCGTTCTTGCTTAAGGTTTATTAACACTGCTAGACAATTACTTGTAATTAGCATTAGTTATTTATTAATGTAAATATTCCAGAAAAAAAAAAAGTTAGGCTCAAACTTAAATTCTTTACGCTCAAACTCTGGAATCTACTGCTGTGTAAGGGAAATCATTATGGACATCAGCTATGCTAATTATTTCCCATCTGTTTTCTGCTGTTATCTTGGGACGCTTGTCCTGAGAAAATGGCGTTCG
The DNA here is from genome assembly GCF_988280905.1 of Pimephales promelas. Lineage (NCBI taxonomy): Eukaryota > Metazoa > Chordata > Actinopteri > Cypriniformes > Leuciscidae > Pimephales > Pimephales promelas. The sequence goes on along the minus strand of NC_142789.1, from coordinate 55,814 downwards.
TCAACTCCAGTTTGTTGGAGCTGCTGTACTGCATGCGGGAGCGAACAACATCAGGCTGAGGTTCTGAAGAAGTTCTACAGGAGCCTGATCGAGACGGTATGCAAAACATCGCCTGAAGCAACGACCATTGTGTCTGGGCCGCTTCCCACGTACAGACAAGGACAGGAAAGGTTCAGTAGATTATTTGCACATACCTAATAAATAGTAAGTCAAAGTCCATATCACAGTCTTTGTTGTCCAAACTTAATTGATATGCTTAGTGTGGAACATTATATTGAAACTGTGTCTATTCCTCGTTTAGTGACGCCTGTGGACAGACGACTCTGCCTGTGAGCTGCTGGATTGGCGGTCAGCGCTTGAAACATCACACGCCGATGCTCACAAGTCGGTGGTTAGTTACTCTTTAACTCTGACTTCATCTACTCCATGCGTTTGTTTGCTCAGGAGGACGTGATCATCTCTGGCTTCATTCAGTCCGGCACCCACACAACACCATGGATCACACAGTGGAAGACACGAGCCAGGACCAGAGCTAGAACCTCTCCGCAGCCCCTCCCGGTCTTGCAGATCTCGACCCGGAACCGCTTCTCCCCTCTTCGCGAGTCGGAACGAGACGCCACCGTGATCATGGGCACGTCCATGGTCTGTCATGTCTGTGCTACCTCAGGTAAGGATAAGGTGCGCACTCACTGCTTTCCTGGTGCTCATGTTCTTGATGTTGCTGCACAGGTTCCCGAGATCCTGAACGGTGATGAGCGCGTCTGAGCTGTTGTGCTGAACGTGGGAGCGAACAACATCAGGCTGAGGTTCTGAAGAAGGAATACAGGAGCCTGATCGAGACGGTACGCAACACATTGCCTGAAGCAACGAGCCTTGCACATCTAACCCTTTCTGTGTCTTCTTTAATCTTTTCTAGGTTTTTTTCCGACTAAGTTTCACTAGTCGTCTTCTAATTGATTTATCTTTAAAAAAGAAAATATATTTCTAATCCTTAAGCATATCCACGCACATGCTTTTAGTAGGCGCTTAACTGTTCAATTACTGGCCAGAATTGAACAGTTAAAGCCCCCCGCTGGATGCCATGTTTTACGGTGTGCGCTTTAAACTTAACACCTTTTAACCTTATTTATTATCCTCAGGTTAGGTCGAGTAAGTCAAATCTGCCCTAAATCATAAGCATTCGAATGGTATTTACAATTGTTCAGATGACTTCTCTTTGGTCAGTTCTTGCTTAAGGTTTATTAACAACACTGCTAAACGATTACTTGTAATTAGCATTAGTTATTTATTAATGTAAATATTCTAGAAAGAAAAGTTAGGCTCAAACTTAAATTCTTTATGCTCAAACTCTGAAATGTACTACTGTGTAAGGGAAATCATTATGGACATCAGCTATGCTAATTATTTCCCATCTGTTTTCTGCTGTTATCTCGGGACGCTTGTCCCGAGAAAAATGGCGTTCGTCAACTTCAGTTTGTCGGAGCTGCTGTGCTGCAAGTGGGAGTGAACAGCATCAGGCTGAGGTTCTGAAGAAGTTCTACAGGAGCCTGATCGAGACGGTATGCAACACATCGCCTGAAGCAACGATCATTGTGTCTGGGCCGCTTCCCACGTACAGACAAGGACAGGAAAGGTTCAGTAGATTATTTGCACACACCTAATAAATAGTAAGTCAAAGTCCAAATCACAGTCTTTGTTGTCCAAACTTAATTGATATGCTTAGTGTGGAACATTATATTGAAACTGTGTCTATTCCTCGTTTAGTGACGCCTGTGGAGAGACGACTCTGCCTGTGAGCTGCTGGATCGGCGTCAGCGCTTGAAACATCACACGCCGTTGCTCACAAGTCAGTGGTTGGTTACTCTTTGACTCTGACTTCATCTACTCCATGCGTTTGTTTGCTCAGGAGGACGCGATCATCTCTGGCTTCATTCAGTCCGGCACCGACACAACACCATGGATCACACAGCGGAAGACGCGAGCCAGGACCAGAGCTAGAACCTCTCCGCCACCCGGAACTGCTTCTCTTCGCGAGTCGGAACGCGACACCACCGTGATCATGGGCACGTCCATGGTCCGTCATGTCTGTGCTACCTCAGGTAAGGATAAGGTGCGCACTCACTGCTTTCCTGGTGCTCATGTTCTTGATGTCGCTGCACAGGTTCCTGAGATCCTGAGCGGTGATGAGCCTGTCGGAGCTGTTGTGCTGAACGTGGGAGCGAACGACATCAGGCTGAGGTTCTGAAGGACGACTACAGGAGCCTGATCGAGACGGTACGCAACACATTGCCTGAAGCTACGATCGTGTCTGGACGGCTTCCCACTTACAGACATGACTAGTAAGTCAAACTCCAAATCAGTTTTTGTTTTCCAAACTTAATTGATTTGCTTAGTGTGGAACATTATATTGAAACTGTGTCTGTTCCTCGTTTAGTGACGCCTGTGGAGAGACGACTCGACGCCTGTGGGCTGCTGGATCGGCGGTCAGCGCTTGAAACATCACACGCCGTTGCTCACAAGTCAGTGGTTAGTTACTCTTTGACTCTGACTTCGTCTACTCCATGCGTTTCTCTGCCCAGGAGGATGCAATCATCTCTGGCTTCGTTCACTCCGGCACGGACACAACACCATGGATCACACAGCGGAAGACACGAGCCAGGACCAGAGCTAGAACCTCTCCGCCGCCCCTCCTGGTCTTGGAGATCTCGACCCGGAACCGCTTCTCCCCTCTTCGCGAGTCGGAACGCGACGCCACCGTGATCATGGGCACATCCATGGTCCGTCATGTCCGTGCTGCCTCGGGTAAGGATAAGGTGTGCACTCACTGCTTTCCTGGTGCTCATGTTCTTGATGTTGCTGCACAGGTTCCCGAGATCCTGAACGGTGATGAGTGCGTCGGAGCTGTTGTGCTGAACGTGGGAGCGAACGAGATCAGGCTGAGGTTCTGAAGAAGGACTACAGGAGCCTGATCGAGACGGTACGCAACGCATAGCCTGAAGCAACGATCGTGTCTGGACGGCTTCCCACGTACAGACATGACTAGTAAGTCAAAGTCCAAATCACAGACTTTGTTGTCCAAACTTAGTTGAGATGATTTGTGTGGAACATTATATTGAAACTGTGTCTATTCCTCGTTTAGTGACGCCTGTGGAGAGACGACTCTGCCTGTGAGCTGCTGGATCGGGGGTCAGCGCTTGAAACATCGTATGCCGATGCTCACAAGTCAGTGGTTAGTTGCTCCTTGATTCTGACTTCGTCATCTCCATGCGTTTCTCTGCCCAGGAGGATGCGATCATCTCTGTCTTCATTCAGTCCGGCACCGACACAACACCCTGGATCACAGAGCGGAAGACGCGAGCCAGGACCATAGCTAGAACCTCTCCGCCACCCGGAACCGCTTCTCCCCTCTTCGCGAGTCGGAACGCGACGCCACCGTGATCATGGGCACGTCCATGGTCCGTCATGTCTGTGCTACCTCAGGTAAGGATAAGGTGCGCACTCACTGCTTTCCTGGTGCTCATGTTCTTGATGTTGCTGCACAGGATCCTGAACGGTGAAAAGCCTGTCGGAGCTGTTGTGCTGAACGTGGGAGCGAACGACATCAGGCTGAGGTTCTGAAGGACGACTACAGGAGCCTGATCGAGACGGTACGCAACACATTGCCTGAAGCTACGATCGTGTCTGGACGGCTTCCCACTTACAGACATGACTAGTAAGTCAAAGTCCAAATCAGTTTTTGTTTTCCAAACTTAATTGATATGCTTAGTGTGGAACATTATATTGAAACTGTGTCTGTTCCTTGTTTAGTGACGCCTTTGGAGAGATGACTTGACGCCTGTGGGCTGCTGGATCGGCGGTCAGCGCTTGAAACATCACACGCCGATGCTCACAAGTCGGTGGTTAGTTACTCTTTAACTCTGACTTCATCTACTCCATGCGTTTGTTTGCTCAGGAGGACGTGATCATCTCTGGCTTCATTCAGTCCGGCACCCACACAACACCATGGATCACACAGTGGAAGACACGAGCCAGGACCAGAGCTAGAACCTCTCCGCAGCCCCTCCCAGTCTTGGAGATCTCGACCCGGAACCGCTTCTCCCCTCTTCGCGAGTCGGAACGAGACGCCACCGTGATCATGGGCACGTCCATGGTCTGTCATGTCTGTGCTACCTCAGGTAAGGATAAGGTGCGCACTCACTGCTTTCCTGGTGCTCATGTTCTTGATGTTGCTGCACAGGTTCCCGAGATCCTGAACGGTGATGAGCGCGTCTGAGCTGTTGTGCTGAACGTGGGAGCGAACAACATCAGGCTGAGGTTCTGAAGAAGGAATACAGGAGCCTGATCGAGACGGTACGCAACACATTGCCTGAAGCAACGAGCCTTGCACATCTAACCCTTTCTGTGTCTTCTTTAATCTTTTCTAGGTTTTTTTCCGACTAAGTTTCACTAGTCGTCTTCTAATTGATTTATCTTTAAAAAAGAAAATATATTTCTAATCCTTAAGCATATCCACGCACATGCTTTTAGTAGGCGCTTAACTGTTCAATTACTGGCCAGAATTGAACAGTTAAAGCCCCCCGCTGGATGCCATGTTTTACGGTGTGCGCTTTAAACTTAACACCTTTTAACCTTATTTATTATCCTCAGGTTAGGTCGAGTAAGTCAAATCTGCCCTAAATCATAAGCATTCGAATGGTATTTACAATTGTTCAGATGACTTCTCTTTGGTCAGTTCTTGCTTAAGGTTTATTAACAACACTGCTAAACGATTACTTGTAATTAGCATTAGTTATTTATTAATGTAAATATTCTAGAAAGAAAAGTTAGGCTCAAACTTAAATTCTTTATGCTCAAACTCTGAAATGTACTACTGTGTAAGGGAAATCATTATGGACATCAGCTATGCTAATTATTTCCCATCTGTTTTCTGCTGTTATCTCGGGACGCTTGTCCCGAGAAAAATGGCGTTCGTCAACTTCAGTTTGTCGGAGCTGCTGTACTGCAAGTGGGAGTGAACAGCATCAGGCTGAGGTTCTGAAGAAGTTCTACAGGAGCCTGATCGAGACGGTATGCAACACATCGCCTGAAGCAACGATCATTGTGTCTGGGCCGCTTCCCACGTACAGACAAGGACAGGAAAGGTTCAGTAGATTATTTGCACACACCTAATAAATAGTAAGTCAAAGTCCAAATCACAGTCTTTGTTGTCCAAACTTAATTGATATGCTTAGTGTGGAACATTATATTGAAACTGTGTCTATTCCTCGTTTAGTGACGCCTGTGGAGAGACGACTCTGCCTGTGAGCTGCTGGATCGGCGTCAGCGCTTGAAACATCACACGCCGTTGCTCACAAGTCAGTGGTTGGTTACTCTTTGACTCTGACTTCATCTACTCCATGCGTTTGTTTGCTCAGGAGGACGCGATCATCTCTGGCTTCATTCAGTCCGGCACCGACACAACACCATGGATCACACAGCGGAAGACGCGAGCCAGGACCAGAGCTAGAACCTCTCCGCCACCCGGAACTGCTTCTCTTCGCGAGTCGGAACGCGACACCACCGTGATCATGGGCACGTCCATGGTCCGTCATGTCTGTGCTACCTCAGGTAAGGATAAGGTGCACACTCACTGCTTTCCTGGTACTCATGTTCTTGATGTCGCTGCACAGGTTCCTGAGATCCTGAACGGTGATGAGCCTGTCGGAGCTGTTGTGCTGAACGTGGGAGCGAACGACATCAGGCTGAGGTTCTGAAGGACGACTACAGGAGCCTGATCGAGACGGTACGCAACACATTGCCTGAAGCTACGATCGTGTCTGTACGGCTTCCCACTTACAGACATGACTAGTAAGTCAAACTCCAAATCAGTTTTTGTTTTCCAAACTTAATTGATTTGCTTAGTGTGGAACATTATATTGAAACTGTGTCTGTTCCTCGTTTAGTGACGCCTGTGGAGAGACGACTCGACGCCTGTGGGCTGCTGGATCGGCGGTCAGCGCTTGAAACATCACACGCCGTTGCTCACAAGTCAGTGGTTAGTTACTCTTTGACTCTGACTTCGTCTACTCCATGCGTTTCTCTGCCCAGGAGGATGCAATCATCTCTGGCTTCGTTCACTCCGGCACCCACACAACACCATGGATCACACAGCGGAAGACACGAGCCAGGACCAGAGCTAGAACCTCTCCGCCGCCCCTCCTGGTCTTGGAGATCTCGACCCGGAACCGCTTCTCCCCTCTTCGCGAGTCGGAACGCGACGCCACCGTGATCATGGGCACATCCATGGTCCGTCATGTCCGTGCTGCCTCGGGTAAGGATAAGGTGTGCACTCACTGCTTTCCTGGTGCTCATGTTCTTGATGTTGCTGCACAGGTTCCCGAGATCCTGAACGGTGATGAGTGCGTCGGAGCTGTTGTGCTGAACGTGGGAGCGAACGAGATCAGGCTGAGGTTCTGAAGAAGGACTACAGGAGCCTGATCGAGACGGTACGCAACGCATAGCCTGAAGCAACGATCGTGTCTGGACGGCTTCCCACGTACAGACATGACTAGTAAGTCAAAGTCCAAATCACAGACTTTGTTGTCCAAACTTAGTTGAGATGATTTGTGTGGAACATTATATTGAAACTGTGTCTATTCCTCGTTTAGTGACGCCTGTGGAGAGACGACTCTGCCTGTGAGCTGCTGGATCGGGGGTCAGCGCTTGAAACATCGTATGCCGATGCTCACAAGTCAGTGGTTAGTTGCTCCTTGATTCTGACTTCGTCATCTCCATGCGTTTCTCTGCCCAGGAGGATGCGATCATCTCTGTCTTCATTCAGTCCGGCACCGACACAACACCCTGGATCACAGAGCGGAAGACGCGAGCCAGGACCATAGCTAGAACCTCTCCGCCACCCGGAACCGCTTCTCCCCTCTTCGCGAGTCGGAACGCGACGCCACCGTGATCATGGGCACGTCCATGGTCCGTCATGTCTGTGCTACCTCAGGTAAGGATAAGGTGCGCACTCACTGCTTTCCTGGTGCTCATGTTCTTGATGTTGCTGCACAGGATCCTGAACGGTGAAAAGCCTGTCGGAGCTGTTGTGCTGAACGTGGGAGCGAACGACATCAGGCTGAGGTTCTGAAGGACGACTACAGGAGCCTGATCGAGACGGTACGCAACACATTGCCTGAAGCTACGATCGTGTCTGGACGGCTTCCCACTTACAGACATGACTAGTAAGTCAAAGTCCAAATCAGTTTTTGTTTTCCAAACTTAATTGATTTGCTTAGTGTGGAACATTATATTGAAACTGTGTCTGTTCCTTGTTTAGTGACGCCTTTGGAGAGATGACTTGACGCCTGTGGGCTGCTGGATCGGCGGTCAGCGCTTGAAACATCACACGCCGATGCTCACAAGTCGGTGGTTAGTTACTCTTTAACTCTGACTTCATCTACTCCATGCGTTTGTTTGCTCAGGAGGACGTGATCATCTCTGGCTTCATTCAGTCCGGCACCCACACAACACCATGGATCACACAGTGGAAGACACGAGCCAGGACCAGAGCTAGAACCTCTCCGCAGCCCCTCCCGGTCTTGGAGATCTCGACCCGGAACCGCTTCTCCCCTCTTCGCGAGTCGGAACGAGACGCCACCGTGATCATGGGCACGTCCATGGTCCGTCATGTCTGTGCTACCTCAGGTAAGGATAAGGTGCGCACTCACTGCTTTCCTGGTGCTCATGTTCTTGATGTTGCTGCACAGGTTCCCGAGATCCTGAACGGTGATGAGCGCGTCTGAGCTGTTGTGCTGAACGTGGGAGCGAACAACATCAGGCTGAGGTTCTGAAGAAGGAATACAGGAGCCTGATCGAGACGGTACGCAACACATTGCCTGAAGCAACGAGCCTTGCACATCTAACCCTTTCTGTGTCTTCTTTAATCTTTTCTAGGTTTTTTTCCGACTAAGTTTCACTAGTCGTCTTCTAATTGATTTATCTTTAAAAAAGAAAATATATTTCTAATCCTTAAGCATATCCACGCACATGCTTTTAGTAGGCGCTTAACTGTTCAATTACTGGCCAGAATTGAACAGTTAAAGCCCCCCGCTGGATGCCATGTTTTACGGTGTGCGCTTTAAACTTAACACCTTTTAACCTTATTTATTATCCTCAGGTTAGGTCGAGTAAGTCAAATCTGCCCTAAATCATAAGCATTCGAATGGTATTTACAATTGTTCAGATGACTTCTCTTTGGTCAGTTCTTGCTTAAGGTTTATTAACAACACTGCTAAACGATTACTTGTAATTAGCATTAGTTATTTATTAATGTAAATATTCTAGAAAGAAAAGTTAGGCTCAAACTTAAATTCTTTATGCTCAAACTCTGAAATGTACTACTGTGTAAGGGAAATCATTATGGACATCAGCTATGCTAATTATTTCCCATCTGTTTTCTGCTGTTATCTCGGGACGCTTGTCCCGAGAAAAATGGCGTTCGTCAACTTCAGTTTGTCGGAGCTGCTGTGCTGCAAGTGGGAGTGAACAGCATCAGGCTGAGGTTCTGAAGAAGTTCTACAGGAGCCTGATCGAGACGGTATGCAACACATCGCCTGAAGCAACGATCATTGTGTCTGGGCCGCTTCCCACGTACAGACAAGGACAGGAAAGGTTCAGTAGATTATTTGCACACACCTAATAAATAGTAAGTCAAAGTCCAAATCACAGTCTTTGTTGTCCAAACTTAATTGATATGCTTAGTGTGGAACATTATATTGAAACTGTGTCTATTCCTCGTTTAGTGACGCCTGTGGAGAGACGACTCTGCCTGTGAGCTGCTGGATCGGCGTCAGCGCTTGAAACATCACACGCCGTTGCTCACAAGTCAGTGGTTGGTTACTCTTTGACTCTGACTTCATCTACTCCATGCGTTTGTTTGCTCAGGAGGACGCGATCATCTCTGGCTTCATTCAGTCCGGCACCGACACAACACCATGGATCACACAGCGGAAGACGCGAGCCAGGACCAGAGCTAGAACCTCTCCGCCACCCGGAACTGCTTCTCTTCGCGAGTCGGAACGCGACACCACCGTGATCATGGGCACGTCCATGGTCCGTCATGTCTGTGCTACCTCAGGTAAGGATAAGGTGCACACTCACTGCTTTCCTGGTACTCATGTTCTTGATGTCGCTGCACAGGTTCCTGAGATCCTGAGCGGTGATGAGCCTGTCGGAGCTGTTGTGCTGAACGTGGGAGCGAACGACATCAGGCTGAGGTTCTGAAGGACGACTACAGGAGCCTGATCGAGACGGTACGCAACACATTGCCTGAAGCTACGATCGTGTCTGTACGGCTTCCCACTTACAGACATGACTAGTAAGTCAAACTCCAAATCAGTTTTTGTTTTCCAAACTTAATTGATTTGCTTAGTGTGGAACATTATATTGAAACTGTGTCTGTTCCTCGTTTAGTGACGCCTGTGGAGAGACGACTCGACGCCTGTGGGCTGCTGGATCGGCGGTCAGCGCTTGAAACATCACACGCCGTTGCTCACAAGTCAGTGGTTAGTTACTCTTTGACTCTGACTTCGTCTACTCCATGCGTTTCTCTGCCCAGGAGGATGCAATCATCTCTGGCTTCGTTCACTCCGGCACGGACACAACACCATGGATCACACAGCGGAAGACACGAGCCAGGACCAGAGCTAGAACCTCTCCGCCGCCCCTCCTGGTCTTGGAGATCTCGACCCGGAACCGCTTCTCCCCTCTTCGCGAGTCGGAACGCGACGCCACCGTGATCATGGGCACATCCATGGTCCGTCATGTCCGTGCTGCCTCGGGTAAGGATAAGGTGTGCACTCACTGCTTTCCTGGTGCTCATGTTCTTGATGTTGCTGCACAGGTTCCCGAGATCCTGAACGGTGATGAGTGCGTCGGAGCTGTTGTGCTGAACGTGGGAGCGAACGAGATCAGGCTGAGGTTCTGAAGAAGGACTACAGGAGCCTGATCGAGACGGTACGCAACGCATAGCCTGAAGCAACGATCGTGTCTGGACGGCTTCCCACGTACAGACATGACTAGTAAGTCAAAGTCCAAATCACAGACTTTGTTGTCCAAACTTAGTTGAGATGATTTGTGTGGAACATTATATTGAAACTGTGTCTATTCCTCGTTTAGTGACGCCTGTGGAGAGACGACTCTGCCTGTGAGCTGCTGGATCGGGGGTCAGCGCTTGAAACATCGTATGCCGATGCTCACAAGTCAGTGGTTAGTTGCTCCTTGATTCTGACTTCGTCATCTCCATGCGTTTCTCTGCCCAGGAGGATGCGATCATCTCTGTCTTCATTCAGTCCGGCACCGACACAACACCCTGGATCACAGAGCGGAAGACGCGAGCCAGGACCATAGCTAGAACCTCTCCGCCACCCGGAACCGCTTCTCCCCTCTTCGCGAGTCGGAACGCGACGCCACCGTGATCATGGGCACGTCCATGGTCCGTCATGTCTGTGCTACCTCAGGTAAGGATAAGGTGCGCACTCACTGCTTTCCTGGTGCTCATGTTCTTGATGTTGCTGCACAGGTTCCTGAGATCCTGAACGGTGAAAAGCCTGTCGGAGCTGTTGTGCTGAACGTGGGAGCGAACGACATCAGGCTGAGGTTCTGAAGGACGACTACAGGAGCCTGATCGAGACGGTACGCAACACATTGCCTGAAGCTACGATCGTGTCTGGACGGCTTCCCACTTACAGACATGACTAGTAAGTCAAAGTCCAAATCAGTTTTTGTTTTCCAAACTTAATTGATTTGCTTAGTGTGGAACATTATATTGAAACTGTGTCTGTTCCTTGTTTAGTGACGCCTTTGGAGAGATGACTTGACGCCTGTGGGCTGCTGGATCGGCGGTCAGCGCTTGAAACATCACACGCCGTTGCTCACAAGTCAGTGGTTAGTTACTCTTTGACTCTAACTTCGTCTACTCCATGCGTTTCTCTGCCCAGGAGGATGCGATCATCTCTGGCTTCATTCACTCCGGCACGGACAACACCATGGATCACACAGCGGAAGACACGAGCCAGGACCAGAGCTAGAACCTCTCCGCAGCCTCTCCCGGTCTTGGAGATCTCGACCCGGAACCGCTTCTCCCCTCTTTGTGAGTCGGAACGCAACGCCACCGTGATCATGGGCATGTCCATGATCCGTCATGTCCGTGCTACCTCAGGTAAGGATAAGGTGCGCACTCACTGCTTTCCTGGTGATCATGTTCTTGATGTCGCTGCACAGGTTCCCGAGATCCTGAACGGTGATGAGCGCGTCTGAGCTGTTGTGCTGAACGTGGGAGCGAACAGCATCAGGCTGAGGTTCTGAAGGACTACAGGAGCCTGATCGAGACGGTACGCAACACATCGCCTGAAGCAACGAGCCTTGCACATCTAACCCTTTCTCGGTCTTCTTTAAATCTTTTCTAGATTTTTTTTTTCGACTAAGTTTCACTAGTCGTCTTCTAATTTATTTATCTTTAAAAAAGAAAATAAATTTCTAATCCTTAAGCACATCCACGCACACGCTATTTAGCTGGCGTTTAACTGTTCAATTACTGGCCAGAATTGAACAGTTAAAGCCCCACGTTGGGTGCCATGTTTTACGGTGTGTGCTTTAATCTTAACACCTTTTAACCTTATTTATTATCCTCAGGTTAGGTCGAGTAAGTCAAATCTACCCTAAATCATTAGCATCCGATTGGTATTTACAATTGTTCAGATGACTTCTCTGTGGTCAGTTTTTGCTTAAGGTTTATTAACAACACTGCTAGACGATTACTTGTAATTAGCATTAGTTATTTATTAATTTTAAATATTCCAAAAAGAAAAGTTAGGCTCAAACTTAAATTCTTTATGTTCAAACTCTGGAATCTACTCCTGTGTAAGGGAAATCATTATTGACATCAGCTATGCTAATTATTTCCCATCTGTTTTCTGCTGTTATCTCGGGACGCTTGTCCCGAGAAATGGCGTTCGTCAACTTCAGTTTGTCGGAGCTGCTGTACTGCAAGTGGGAGTGAACAGCATCAGGCTGAGGTTCTGAAGAAGTTCTACAGGAGCCTGATTGAGACGGTATGCAACACATCGCCTGAAGCAACGATCATGGTGTCTGGGCTGCTTCCCACGTACAGACAAGGACAGGAAGGGTTCAGTAGATTATTTGCACACACCTAATAAATAGTAAGTCAAAGTCCAAATCACAGTCTTTGTTGTCCAAACTTAATTGATATGCTTAGTTTGGAGCATTATATTGAAACTGTGTCTGTTCCTTGTTTAGTGGCGCCTGTGGAGAGACGACTCTGCCTGTGAGCTGCTGGATCGGCGGTCAACGCTTGAAACATCACACGCCGATGCTCACAAGTCAGTGGTTAGTTACTCTTTGACTGACTTCGTCTGCTCTATGCGGTTCTCTGCCCAGGAGGACGTGATCATCTCTGGCTTCATTCACTCCGGCACCGACACAACACCATGGATCACACAGCGGAAGACACGAGCTTAGAACCTCTCCGCCGCCCCTTCTGGTCTTCGAGATCTCGACCCGGAACCGCTTCTCCCCTCTTCGCGAGTCGGAACGCGACGCCACCGTGATCATCGACACGTCCATGGTCCGTCATGTCTGTGCTACCTCAGGTAAGGATAAGGTGCGCACTCACTGCTTTCCTGGTGCTCATGTTCTTGATGTTGCTGCACAGGTTCCCGAGATCCTGAACGGTGATGAGCGTGTCGGATCTGTTGTGCTGAACGTGGGAGGGAACGACATCAGGCTGAGGTTCTGAAGAAGGAATACAGGAGCCTGATCGAGACGGTACGCAACACATTGCCTGAAGCAACGATTGTGTCTGCACTGCTTCCCACTTACAGACATGACTAGTAAGTCAAAGTCCAAATCACAGTCTTTGTTGTCCAAACTTAATTGATATGCTTAGTGTGGAACATTATATTGAAACTGTCTATTCCTCATTTAGTGACGCCTGTGGAGAGACGACTCTGCCTGTGAGCTGCTGGATCGGCGGTCAGCGCTTGAAACATCACACGCCGATGCTCACAAGTCAGTGGTTAGTTACTCTTTGACTCTGACTTCGTCTACTCCATCCGTTTCTCTGCCCAGCAGGACGCGATCATCTCTGGCTTCATTCAGTCCAGCACTGACACAACACCATGGATCACACAGCGGAAGACACGAGCCAGGACCAGAGCTAGAACCTCTCCGCCGCCCCTCCCGGTCTTGGAGATTTTGACCTGGAACCGCTTCTCCCCTCTTTGCGAGTCGGAACGCGACGACGCCGTGGTCATCGGCACGCCAATGGTCCGTCATGTCTGTGCTACCTCAGGTAAGGGTAAGGTGTGCACTCACTGCTTTCCTGGTGCTCATGTTCTTGATGTTGCTGCACAGGTTCCCGAGATCCTGAACGGTGATGAGCGCGTCTGAGCTGTTGTGCTGAACGTGGGAGCGAACAACATCAGGCTGAGGTTCTGAAGAAGGAATACAGGAGCCTGATCGAGATGGTACGCAACACATCGCCTGAAGCAACGAGCCTTGCACATCTAACCCTTTCTGGGTCTTCTTTAAATCTTTTCTAGATTTTTTTTTTCGACCAAGTTTCACTAGTCGTCTTCTAATTTATTCATCTTTAAAAAAGAAAATAAATTTCTAATCCTTAAGCATATCCACGCACACGCTATTTAGCTGGTGCTTAACTGTTCAATTACTGGCCAGAATTGAACAGTTAAAGCCCCACGTTGGGCGCCATGTTTTACGGTGTTTGCTTTAATTTTAACACCTTTAACCTTATTATTTATTATCCTCAGGTTAGGTCGAGTAAGTCAAATCTGCCCTAAATCATAAGTGTTCGAATGGTACTTACAATTTGTTCAGATGACTTCTCTGTGGTCAGTTCTTGCTTAAGGTTTATTAACGACACTGCTAGACAATTACTTGTAATTAGCATTACTTATTTATTAATATAAATATTCCAGAAATAAAAGTTAGGATCAAACTTAAATTCTTTACGCTCAAACTCTGCAATAGCCTTCCCGATATGGTTCAAAGCTCTGACTCGCTGTCACAGTTTAAAACTAGACTAAAGATGCATCTCTTTAGCTCAGCATTCACATACTGCTTACCTTTTATTCCTCTGAATCAGATTGAATGCATTTAATACTATAAAACTTGAAGCGTCTGTAGGTTACTTGTATAGGTTGCATAGTATTTACAGTCATTACTTTCCTGTGTGTATTGCGTGAATGATGGGTGGTTGGGCAGATATTGTGTTATTGCGGTAGGTGGTATGCCATACGGAACCGTTGCCACTGAAACTCATTACCGCGATAGTGGGGCTCGACAGCCTTCGTCAAACGGGTTGGGGTGTATGGTTGGGTTGCAGAGAGTTTGTGAGATTGTGGTTTTTAACATCTACTCCTGTGTAATGGAAATCATTATGAACATCAGCTATGCTAATTATTTCCCATCTGTTTTCTGCTGTTATCTCGGGGCGCTTGTCCCGAGAAAAATGGCGTTCATCAACTCCAGTTTGTCGGAGCTGTCGTGCTGCATGCGGGAGCGAACAACATCAGGCTGTGGCAGACGGAGGTTGTGAAGGACTACGGGAGCCTGATCGAGACGGTACGCAGCACATCGCCTGAAGCAACAATCATCGTGTCTGGGCCGCTTCCCAAGTAAATATCACGTGCCAATGCTCACAAGTCAGTGGTTGGTTACTCTTTGACTACCACTTCATCTACTCAATGCGTTTCTCTGCCAAGGAGGTCACGATCATCTCTGGCTTCATTCACTCCGACACCGACACAACACAATGGACCATGGATCACACAGCGGAAGACACGAGCCAGGACCAGAGCTAGAACCTCTCCGTCACCCCTCCCGCTCTTCGAGATCTCCACCCGGAATCGCTTCTCCCCTCTTCACGAGTCGGAACGCGACGCTGCCGTGGTCATCGGCACGTCCATGGTCCGTCATGTCCGTGCTGCCTCGGGTAAGGATAAGGTGCACACTCACTGCTTTCCTGGTGCTCATGTTCTTGATGTTGCTGCACAGGTTCCCGAGATCCTGAACGGTGACGAGCGTGTCGGAGCTGTTGTGCTGCAAGTGGGAGCGAACGACATCAGGCTGAGGTTCTGAAGGACTACAGGAGCCTGATCGAGACGGTACGCCACACATCGGACAACATCTGTCGGACAACATCTCCAAGACGTTACACACCAGATGGCTAGTAAGTCAAAGTCGCTCCTTTGAAAGGTGTGTTTCTCCTAGTTCCATCTCTTAGACTGTCTCTGCCTGTAAGGCTGTCTTTTGCCATCCTAATACACGAGAATCACCCCATGTATATGCTTGTATAAAAGTCTTGCTGGATTTTTTTTTAAATTTTTTTCCTTGGCTTTTGCTGCCATAGCTTAGCCTCTTTGGTATGGACTTATTAGTCTTTCCTTCACTCTTTAACTTATTTCTTATGTGCACATCTAACCCTTTCTGGGCCTTTTTAAAATAATCTTTTCTAGATTCTTTTTTTTCCGACTAAGTTTCACTAGTCGTCTTCTAATTGATTTATCTTTTTTTTTTTTCAAAGGGTTAGTCCTTAAGCATATCCACGCACACGCTATTTAGCAGGCGCTTAACTGTTCAATTACTGGCCAGAATTGAACAGTTAAAGCCCCACGTTGGGCGCCATATTTTATGGTGTGTGCTTTAATCTTAACACATTTAACCTTATTTATTATCCTCAGGTTAGGTCGAGTAAGTCAAATCTGCCCTAAATCATAAGCGTTCGAATGGTACTTACAATTTGTTTGCTTAACGTTTATTAACACTGCTAGACGATTACTTGTAATTAGCATTAGTTATTTATTAATGTAAATATTCCAGAAAAAAAAAGTTAGGCTCAAACTTAAATTCTTTACGCTCAAACTCTGGAATCTACTGCTGTGTAAGGGAAATCATTATGGACATCAGCTATGCTAATTATTTCCCATCTGTTTTCTGCTGTTATCTCGGGACGCTTGTCCTGAGAAAATGGCGTTTGTCAACTCCAGTTTGTTGGAGCTGCTGTACTGCATGCGGGAGCGAACAACATCAGGCTGAGGTTCTGAAGAAGTTCTACAGGAGCCTGATCGAGACGGTATGCAAAACATCGCCTGAAGCAACGACCATTGTGTCTGGGCCGCTTCCCACGTACAGACAAGGACAGGAAAGGTTCAGTAGATTATTTGCACACACCTAATAAATAGTAAGTCAAATTCCAAATCACAGTCTTTGTTGTCCAAACTTAATTGATATGCTTAGTGTGGAACATTATATTGAAACTGTGTCTATTCCTCGTTTAGCGACGCCTGTGGAGAGACGACTCTGCCTGTGAGCTGCTGGATTGGCGGTCAGCGCTTGAAACATCACACGCCGATGTTCACAAGTCAGTGGTTAGTTACTCTTTAACTCTGACTTCGTCTACTCCATGCGTTTCTCTGCCCAGGAGGAAGTGATCATCTCTGGCTTCATTCAGTCTGGCACCCACACAACACCATGGATCACACAGCGGAAGACACGAGCCAGGACCAGAGCTAGAACCTCTCCGCAGCCCCTCCCGGTCTTTGAGATCTCGACCCGGAACCGCTTCTCCCCTCTTGGTGAGTCGGAACGTGACGCCACCGTGATCATGGGCACGTCCATGGTCCGTCATGTCTGTGCTACCTCAGGTAAGGATAAGGTGCGCACTCACTGCTTTCCTGGTGCTCATGTTCTTGATGTTGCTGCACAGGTTCCTGAGATCCTGAACGGTGATGAGCGCGTCGGAGCTGTTGTGCTGAACGTGGGAGCGAACGACATCAGGCTGAGGTTCTAAAGGACTACAGGAGCCTGATCGAGACGCAACACATCGCCTGAAGCAACGATTGTGTCTGCACTGCTTCCCACTTACAGACATGACTAGTAAGTCAAAGTCCAAATCACAGTCTTTGTTGTCCAAACTTAATTGATATGTTTAGTGTGGAACATTATATTGAAACTGTGTCTATTCCTCGTTTAGTGACTCCTGTGGAGAGACGACTCTGCCTGTGAGCTGCTGGATCGGCGGTCAGCGCTTGAAACATCACACGCCGATGCTCACAAGTCAGTGGTTAGTTACTCTTTGACTCTGACTTCATCTACTCCATGCGTTTCTCTGCTCAGGAGGACGTGATCATCTCTGGCTTCATTCACTCCGGCACCCACACAACACCATGGATCACACAGCGGAAGACACAAGCCAGGACCAGAGCTAGAACCTCTCCGCAGCCCCTCCCGGTCTCGACCCGGAACCGCTTCTCCCCTCTTGGTGAGTCGGAACGAGACGCCACCGTGATCATGGGCACGTCCATGGTCCGTCATGTCTGTGCTACCTCAGGTAAGGATAAGGTGCGCACTCACTGCTTTCCTGGTGATCATGTTCTTGATGTTGCTGCACAGGTTCCCAAGATCCTGAACGGTGATGAGCGTGTCGGAGCTGTTGTGCTGAACGTGGGAGCGAACGACATCAGGCTGAGGTTCTGAAGGACTACAGGAGCCTGATCGAGACGGTACGCCACACATCGGACAACATCTGTTGGACAACATCTCCAAGACGTTACACACCAGATGGCTAGTAAGTCAAAGTCGCTCTTTTGAAAGGTGTGTTCTCCTGGTTTCATCTCTTGGACTGATGTCTCTGCCTGTAAGGCTGTCTTTTGCCATCCTAATACATGAGAATCTCCCCATATATATGCTTGTATAAAAGTCTTGCTGGATTTAAAAAAAAAAAAATTTTCCTTGGCTTTTGCTGCCATAGCTTAGCCTCTTTGGTATGGACTTATTAGTCTTTCCTTCACTCTTTAACTTATTTCCTATGTGCACATCTAACCCTTTCTGGGCCTTTTTAAAATAATCTTTTCTAGATTATTTTTTTTCGACTAAGTTTCACTAGTCGTATTCTAATTGATTTATCTTTTTTTTTTTCAAAGGGTTAGTCCTTAAGCATATCCACGCACATGCTATTGAGCAGGCGCTTAACTGTTCAATTACTGGCCAGAATTGAACAGTTAAAGCCCCACGTTGGGCGCGATGTTTTATGGTGTGTGCTTTAATCTTAACACATTTAACCTTATTTATTATCTTTAGGTTAGGTCGAGTAAGTCAAATCTGCCCTAAATCATAAGCGTTCGAATGGTACTTACAATTTGTTTGCTTAACGTTTATTAACAACACTGTTAGACGATTACTTGTAATTAGCATTAGTTATTTATTAATTTAAATATTCCAGAAATAAAAGTTAGTTTCAAACTTAAATTCTTTACGCTCAAACTCTGGAATAGCCTTCCTGATATGGTTCAAAGCTCTGACTTGCTGTCACAGTTTAAAACTAGACTAAAGACGCATCACTTTAGCCAAGCATTCACATACTGCTTACCTTTTATTCCTCTGTTGAATCAGATCGAATGCTTTTAATACTATAAAACTTGAGTCTGTATGTTACTTGTATAGTTGCATAGTATTTACAGTCATTACTTTCCTGTGTGTATTGCGTGGTTGCGGAGAGTTTGTGAGATTGTGGTTTAACATCTACTCCTGTGTAATGGAAATCATTATGAACGTCAGTTATGCTAATTATTTCCCATCTGTTTTGCTGTTATCTCGGGACGCTTGTCCCGAGAAATGGTGTTCGTCAACTCCAGTTTGTCGAAGCTGTTGTGCTGCACACAGGAGCGAACGACATCAGGCTGCGGCAGACGGCGGTTCTGAAGGACTACAGGAGCCTGATCGAGATGGTAAGCAGCACATCGCCTGAAGCAACGATCATCGTGTCTGGGCCGCTTCCCACGTACAGACAAGGACAGGAAAGGTTCAGTAGATTATTTACACAATGACATTAACCATTCATTTAGTGTAATGAACATAAACTGCTCATGTAAATAATTGGAATCTGTTCTTGTCTTCTGTCCTGTGGTTACCTTCTCGGGTAGGTGCTTTTTATTTTTTATATTTATCTTTGTGTTTGTAGCTCCGTCAAATTGATTCATCTATCCTTGATTTTCTTCTTTACCTCACTGCTTTCCTGGTGCTCATGTTCTTGATGTCGCTGCACAGGTTCCCGAGATCCTGAACGGTGACGAGCGCGTCGGAGCTGTTGTGCTGCACGCGGGAGCGAATGACATCAGGCTGTGGCAGACGGAGGTTCTGAAGGACTACAGGAGCCTGACCAAGACTGTCGGACATCTCCAAGACGTTACACACCAGATGACTAGTAAGTCAAAGTCGTTCCTTTGAAAGGAGTGTTTCTCCTGGTTTCATCTCTTGGACTGATGTCTCTGCCTGTAATGCTATCTTTTGCCATCCTAATACAAGAGAATCTCCCCATGTATATGCTTGTATAAAAGTCTTGATAGTTTTTTCCTGGGCTTTTGCTGCCATAGCTTAGCCTCTTTGGTATAAACTTGGTCAAAAAAAAAAAATCTAGAAAAGATTGTTTAAAGAAGACCCTGAAAGGGTTAGATGTGCACATAAGAAATAAGTCAAAGAGTGAAGGAAAGACTAAGTTTCTCTAGTCGTCTTCTATTTGGTGATTTATCTTTTTTTTTTTTCCCAAAAAAAGAAAATAAATTTCTAATCCTTAAGAATATCCAAGCACACGCTATTTAGCAGGCGTTTAACTGTTCAGTTACTGGCCAGAATTGAATAGTTAAAGCTCTATGTTGGGCGCCATGTTTTACGGTGTGCTTTAATCTTAACACCTTTAACCTTATTATTTATTATCCTCATGTTGGGTCGAGTAAGTCAAATCTGCCCTAAATCGTAAGCATTCGAATGGTATTTACAATTTGTTCAGATGACTTCTCTGTGGTCAGTTCTTGCTTAAGGTTTATTAACACTGCTAGACGATTACTTGTAATTAGCATTAGTTATTTATTAATGTAAATATTCCAGAAAAAAAAGTTAGGTTCAAACTTAAATTCTTTACACTCAAACTCTGGAATTTACTCCTGTGTAAGGGAAATCATTATGGACATCAGCTATGTTAATTATTTCCCATCTGTTTTCTGCTGTTATCTCTGTGCGCTTGTCCTGAGAAAAATGGCGTTCGTCAACACCAGTTTGTTGGAGCTGTTGTGCTGCACGCGGGAGCGAACGACGTCAGGCTGCAGCAGACCGAGGTTTTGAAGGACTACAGGAGCCTGTTTGAGACGGTACGCAGCACATCGCCTGACACACCGATCATCGTGTCTGGACCGCTTCCCATGTGACGACAAGAAAGGTTCAGTAGACCATCTGCACTAAATGAATGGTTAATGTTATTGTGTAATGGACCGAAACTGCTCTTTGTAAACAATTGGAATCTGTTTTAGGAGAGACCTGATGATGGCCTTCACCCCAGCAGAATCGGAGCAGCTGTTCTGTCGGACATCCCCAAGCCGTTACACACCTAATGACTAGTAAGTCAGAGTCCAAATCACAGTTTGTTGTCCAAACTTAATTGATATGCTTAGTGTGGAACATTATATTGAAACTGTGTCCATTTCTCGTTTAGTGACGCCTGTGGAGAGACGACTCTGCCTGTGAGCTGCTGGATCGGCGGTCAGCGCTTGAATCATCACGTGCCGATGCTCACAAGCCAGTGGTTAGTTACTCTTTGACTGACTTCATCTACTCCATGCATGTCTCTGCCCAGGAGGACGCGATCATCTCTGGCTTCATTCACTCTGGCACAGACACAACACCATGGATCACACAGCGGAAGACACGAGCCAGGACCAGAGCTAGAACCTCTCCGCCGCCGCCGCCCCTCCCTGTCTTCGAGATCTCGACCCGGAACCGCTTCTCCCCTCTTTGCGAGTCGGAACGCGCCGACGCCGTGATCATCGGCACGTCCATGGTCCATGTACGTGGTACCTCAGGTGAGGGTAAGGTGCGTACTCACTGCTTTCCTGGTGCTAGTGTTCTTTATGTCGCTGTACAGGTTCCCGAGATCTTGAACGGTGATGACCGCGTCGGAGCTGTTGTGCTGACATCTCCAAGAATTTACACACCAGATTACTAGTAAGTCAAATTCCAAATCACAGTTTTTGTTGTCCAAACTTAATTGATATGCTTAGTGTGGAACATTTATATTAAAACTGTGTATTCCTCGTTTAGTGACGCCTGTGGAGAGACGACTCGATGCCTGTGAGCTGCTGGATCGGCGGTCAGCGCTTGAAACATCACGCGTCGATGCTCACAAGTCAGTGGTTAGTTACTCTTTGACTGGCTTCATCTACTCCATGCGTTTCTCTGGCCAGGAGGACACGATCATGTCTGGCTTCATTCACTCCGACACTGAAACACCATGGATCACACAGCGGAAGACACGAGCCAGGACCAGAGCTAGAACATCATCGCCGCCCCTCCGTGCTACCTCAGGTAAGGGTAAGGTGGGTACTCGCTGCTTTCCTGGTGCTCGTGTTCTTGATGTCGCTGCACAGGTTCCCGAGATCCTGAACGGTGACGAGCGTGCAGCGACGAGCGCGTCGGAGCTGTTGTGCTGCATGCCGGAGCGAACGTCAGGCTGAGGTTCTGAAGGACTAAAGGAGCCTGATCGAGACGGTACACAACACATCGCCTGACACAACGATCATCGTGTCTGAACCGCTTCCCTCTTACAGACAAGGACAGGAAAGGTTCAGTAGATTATTTGCACTAATTGAATTATTAATGTCGTTGTGTAATGAACAGAAACTGCTCTTTGTAAATAATTGGAATCTGTTCTGGGAGAGACATAGGTTCTATTATGCTTTACCTCAGCAGAATCGGAGCGGCTGTTCTGTCGGACAACATCTCCAAGACGTTACACACCAGATGACTAGTAAGTCAAAGTCGCTACTTTGAAAGGAGTGTTTCTCCTGGTTCCATCTCTTGGACTGATGTCTCTGCCTGCAAGGTTATCTTTTGCCATCCTAATACACGAGAATCACCCCATTTATATGCTTGTATAAAAGTCTTGCTTTTTTTTTTTTTTTCCTGGGCTTTTGCTGCCATAGCTTAGCCTCTTTTGTATAGACTTATTAGTCTTTCCTTCACTCTTTAACTTATTTGTTATGTGCACATCTAACCCTTTCTGGGTCTTCTTTAAATAGTCGGAAAAAAATCTAGAAAAGACTAAGTTTCACTAGTCGTCTTCTAATTTATTTATCTTTTCTTTTTTAAAAAAAAAGAAAATAAATTTCTAATACTTAAGCATATCCACGCACATGCTATTTAGCCGGCGCTTAACTATTCAATTACTGGCCAGAATCGAACAGTTAAAGCCCCACGTTGGGTGCCATGTTTTACGGTGTGTGTGTGTGTGTTTGTGCTTTAATCTTAACACCTTTAACCTTATTATTTATTATCCTCAGGTTAGGTCGAGTAAGTCAAATCTGCCCTAAATCATAAGCATTCGAATGGTACTTGCAATTGTTCAGATGACTTTTCTGTGTCCGTTCTTGCTTAAGGTTTATTAACACTGCTAGACAATTACTTGTAATTAGCATTAGTTATTTATTAATGTAAATATTCCAGAAAAAAAAAAAGTTAGGCTCAAACTTAAATTCTTTACGCTCAAACTCTGGAATCTACTGCTGTGTAAGGGAAATCATTATGAACATCAACTATGCTAATTCTTTCCCATCTGTTTTCTGCTGTTATCTTGGGACGCTTGTCCTGAGAAAATGGCGTTCGTCAACTCCAGTTTGTTGGAGCTGCTGTACTGCATGCGGGAGCGAACAACATCAGGCTGAGGTTCTGAAGAAGTTCTACAGGAGCCTGATCGAGACGGTATGCAAAACATCGCCTGAAGCAACGACCATTGTGTCTGGGCCGCTTCCCACGTACAGACAAGGACAGGAAAGGTTCAGTAGATTATTTGCACATACCTAATAAATAGTAAGTCAAAGTCCATATCACAGTCTTTGTTGTCCAAACTTAATTGATATGCTTAGTGTGGAACATTATATTGAAACTGTGTCTATTCCTCGTTTAGCGACGCCTGTGGACAGACGACTCTGCCTGTGAGCTGCTGGATTGGCGGTCAGCGCTTGAAACATCACACGCCGATGTTCACAAGTCAGTGGTTAGTTACTCTTTAACTCTGACTTCGTCTACTCCATGCGTTTGTTTGCTCAGGAGGACGTGATCATCTCTGGCTTCATTCAGTCCGGCACCCACACAACACCATGGATCACACAGTGGAAGACACGAGCCAGGACCAGAGCTAGAACCTCTCCGCAGCCCCTCCCGGTCTTGGAGATCTCGACCCGGAACCGCTTCTCCCCTCTTGGTGAGTCGGAACGAGACGCCACCGTGATCATGGGCACGTCCATGGTCCGTCATGTCTGTGCTACCTCAGGTAAGGATAAGGTGCGCACTCACTGCTTTCCTGGTGCTCATGTTCTTGATGTTGCTGCACAGGTTCCCGAGATCCTGAACGGTGATGAGCGCGTCTGAGCTGTTGTGCTGAACGTGGGAGCGAACAACATCAGGCTGAGGTTCTGAAGAAGGAATACAGGAGCCTGATCGAGACGGTACGCAACACATTGCCTGAAGCAACGAGCCTTGCACATCTAACCCTTTCTGTGTCTTCTTTAATCTTTTCTAGGTTTTTTTCCGACTAAGTTTCACTAGTCGTCTTCTAATTGATTTATCTTTAAAAAAGAAAATATATTTCTAATCCTTAAGCATATCCACGCACATGCTTTTAGTAGGCGCTTAACTGTTCAATTACTGGCCAGAATTGAACAGTTAAAGCCCCCCGCTGGATGCCATGTTTTACGGCGTGCGCTTTAAACTTAACACCTTTTAACCTTATTTATTATCCTCAGGTTAGGTTGAGTAAGTCAAATCTGCCCTAAATCATAAGCATTCGAATGGTATTTACAATTGTTCAGATGACTTCTCTTTGGTCAGTTCTTGCTTAAGGTTTATTAACAACACTGCTAAACGATTACTTGTAATTAGCATTAGTTATTTATTAATGTAAATATTCTAGAAAGAAAAGTTAGGCTCAAACTTAAATTCTTTATGCTCAAACTCTGAAATCTACTACTGTGTAAGGGAAATCATTATGGACATCAGCTATGCTAATTATTTCCCATCTGTTTTCTGCTGTTATCTCGGGACGCTTGTCCCGAGAAAAATGGCGTTCGTCAACTTCAGTTTGTCGGAGCTGCTGTACTGCAAGTGGGAGTGAACAGCATCAGGCTGAGGTTCTGAAGAAGTTCTACAGGAGCCTGATCGAGACGGTATGCAACACATCGCCTGAAGCAACGATCATTGTGTCTGGGCCGCTTCCCACGTACAGACAAGGACAGGAAAGGTTCAGTAGATTATTTGCACACACCTAATAAATAGTAAGTCAAAGTCCAAATCACAGTCTTTGTTGTCCAAACTTAATTGATATGCTTAGTGTGGAACATTATATTGAAACTGTGTCTATTCCTCGTTTAGTGACGCCTGTGGAGAGACGACTCTGCCTGTGAGCTGCTGGATCGGCGTCAGCGCTTGAAACATCACACGCCGTTGCTCACAAGTCAGTGGTTGGTTACTCTTTGACTCTGACTTCATCTACTCCATGCGTTTGTTTGCTCAGGAGGACGCGATCATCTCTGTCTTCATTCAGTCTGGCACCGACACAACACCATGGATCACACAGCGGAAGACGCGAGCCAGGACCAGAGCTAGAACCTCTCCGCCACCCGGAACTGCTTCTCTTCGCGAGTCGGAACGCGACACCACCGTGATCATGGGCACGTCCATGGTCCGTCATGTCTGTGCTACCTCAGGTAAGGATAAGGTGCACACTCACTGCTTTCCTGGTACTCATGTTCTTGATGTCGCTGCACAGGTTCCTGAGATCCTGAGCGGTGATGAGCCTGTCGGAGCTGTTGTGCTGAACGTGGGAGCGAACGACATCAGGCTGAGGTTCTGAAGGACGACTACAGGAGCCTGATCGAGACGGTACGCAACACATTGCCTGAAGCTACGATCGTGTCTGGACGGCTTCCCACTTACAGACATGACTAGTAAGTCAAACTCCAAATCAGTTTTTGTTGTCCAAACTTAATTGATTTGCTTAGTGTGGAACATTATATTGAAACTGTGTCTGTTCCTCGTTTAGTGATGCCTGTGGAGAGACGACTCGACGCCTGTGGGCTGCTGGATCGGCGGTCAGCGCTTGAAACATCACACGCCGTTGCTCACAAGTCAGTGGTTAGTTACTCTTTGACTCTGACTTCGTCTACTCCATGCGTTTCTCTGCCCAGGAGGATGCAATCATCTCTGGCTTCGTTCACTCCGGCACGGACAACACCATGGATCACACAGCGGAAGACACGAGCCAGGACCAGAGCTAGAACCTCTCCGCCGCCCCTCCTGGTCTTGGAGATTTTGACCTGGAACCGCTTCTCCCCTCTTTGCGAGTCGGAACGCGACGACGCCGTGGTCATCGGCACGCCAATGGTCCGTCATGTCTGTGCTACCTCAGGTAAGGGTAAGGTGTGCACTCACTGCTTTCCTGGTGCTCATGTTCTTGATGTTGCTGCACAGGTTCCCGAGATCCTGAACGGTGATGAGCGCGTCTGAGCTGTTGTGCTGAACGTGGAAGCGAACAACATCAGGCTGAGGTTCTGAAGAAGGAATACAGGAGCCTGATCGAGATGGTACGCAACACATCGCCTGAAGCAACGAGCCTTGCACATCTAACCCTTTCTGGGTCTTCTTTAAATCTTTTCTAGATTTTTTTTTTCGACCAAGTTTCACTAGTCGTCTTCTAATTTATTCATCTTTAAAAAAGAAAATAAATTTCTAATCCTTAAGCATATCCACGCACACGCTATTTAGCTGGTGCTTAACTGTTCAATTACTGGCCAGAATTGAACAGTTAAAGCCCCACGTTGGGCGCCATGTTTTACGGTGTTTGCTTTAATTTTAACACCTTTAACCTTATTATTTATTATCCTCAGGTTAGGTCGAGTAAGTCAAATCTGCCCTAAATCATAAGTGTTCGAATGGTACTTACAATTTGTTCAGATGACTTCTCTGTGGTCAGTTCTTGCTTAAGGTTTATTAACGACACTGCTAGACAATTACTTGTAATTAGCATTACTTATTTATTAATTTAAATATTCCAGAAATAAAAGTTAGGTTCAAACTTAAATTCTTTACACTCAAACTCTGGAATAGCCTTCCCGATATGGTTCAACGCTTTGACTCGCCGTCACAGTTTAAAACTAGACAAAAGACGCATTTCTTTAGCCAAGCATTCACATACTGCTTACCCTTTATTCCTCTGAATCAGATCGAATGCATTTAATACTATAAAACTTGAAGAGTCTGTAGGTTACTTGTATAGGTTGCATAGTATTTACAGTCATTACTTTCCTGTGTGTATTGCGTGAATGATGGGTGGTTGGGCAGATATTGTGTTTTTTGCAGTAGGTGGTATGCCATACGGAACCGTTGCCACTGAAACCCATTACCTTAGTCAAACGGGTTGGCGCGTATGGTTGGTTTGCGGAGAGTTTGAGTTGTTGAGTTTGTGAGTGGTTTTTAACATCATCTCCTGTGTAATGGAAATCATTGTGAACATCAGCTATGCTAATTATTTCCCATCTGTTTTCTGCTGTAATCTCGGGACGCTTGTCCCGAGAAAATGGCGTTCGTCAGCTCCAGTTTGTATCCGGCCTCTCATGGAGACTTCAGATGCCCCAACACCTGCGATGAGAAGACTGAGAAATGCCTGTGAAGAGACGACTCGACGCCTGTGGAGAGACAACTCTATGCTGGCGATATGTTATGCCCTTAATATTACATGATTAATGAAATGTATTTTTTTCATGTACCTTTCGGTAATGCACTTTCTGTAAAGCTGCTTTGAAACAAGTATTGTGAAAAGCGCTATTCAAAAACTTTAATTGAATTGAATTCACTTGCAGGGCCAACAGATGCAGAGCTTACAGTGGGGGAGCTTCACTGCAAAGCAGACAGGTGAGCATACAGGTACGTAATCCAAGCAGTCGGGCTGCCAGATAAATACACTCAACGGTCTGTGGAGTACAACAGTGTTAGCCTCTTCTTATGCAGTCAGAATGTGATAGAAAACTCGGGTAAGAAATGGACATCCAGCGGGTTTAGGTTCACACTTCACACAGCAAACAGTGCTGAATTGTTCAGATGAAGTGATGTGATGCACTCAGTGGGAAATGCACATGTATATGGCTGTCGTCCATCTTCTGAACTGGCATTCACATCAAGAGGTCCCACAGACACAAGAGAGGAGGATGGAAATTGATTTGGACTACTCATGATCTCTCACAAATCATCTTCTGTCCCATGGTTACCTCCTTCTCATTGAATCAGCCTGCTCTTTCTCCCAACTCGCAGCACCGTGCCCATTTGTCGGCCCCACTTCCTCTTCACCACGGCTCACACTTTCTCAGAGAGCACCACTCCTAAAACAATGCCCCGTTTGGTCCGTACTTCCTCCTTTTATACTCCTCTAATCGCAACATGTCCCAATCGCGAAGCTTTACCCATGCACAGCTGCCAGCGATGTTTGGCTGATCACCCCATTTTCGGGGATTTTTGCGCTACCCCGGAACTAGCCCAGTGTTCCCTTTTTTTTGGGTCTGCGATAGGCAATCACGGCGAACATTAGTTACGCTTTGCTAGGGACAAAGGTGGTTTTTGTTGCCCGTGGCATGTACTTGTACAAAATTTACAATTTTATATTTGTGCATTTTCCTATCGTTTGTATTCATTTTATTCCTTTCTCTTGTCTTTGCATTTTTTTTCTAAGCCCGTTGTTTTTTGTTTATGATTTAATGTCTTCCATCATCTCTCATTTATGCTATTTTAATTGTTAGTAATTATGCTGTTCTATGTTCCTGTCCAATTGACTATTTTATACCGATGGGGTTTGATTTGTGTGCATCTTGACTTGTTTGACTTGTGTGGATCTTGACTTGTGGATCTTGACTTGTGTGAGTCTTGACTTGTGTTTGACTTGTGTTGATCTTGACTTGTGTGGGTCTTGACTTGTGTTTGACTTGAGTGGGTCTTGACTTGTGTGGATCTTGACTTGTTTGACTTGTGTTGATCTTGACTTGTGTGGTTCTTGAATTGTGTTTGACTTCTGTGGGTCTTGACTTGTGAGTCTTGACTTGTGTTTGACTTGTGTGGGTCTTGACTGGTGTGGGTCTTGACTTGTGTGGTTCTTGAATTGTGTTTGACTTCTGTGGGTCTTGACTTGTGTTTGACTTGTGTGGATCTTGACGTGTGAGTCTTGACTTGTGTTTGACTTGTACGAGTCTTGACTTGTGTTGATCTGGAATTGTGGATCTTGACTTGTGTTTGACTTGTGAGTCTTGACTTGTGTGGATCTTCACTTGTGGTTCTTGACTTGTGTTTGACTTCTGTGAGTCTTGACTTGTTTGACTTGTGTGAGTCTTGACTTGTGGGTCTTGACTTGTGTTGATCTGGACTTGTGGATCTTGACTTGTGTGAGTCTTGACTTGTGGATCTTGACTTGTGTTTGACTTGTGCGGGTCTTGACTTGTGTTTGACTTGTGCGAGTCTTGACTTGTGGATCTTGACTTGTGTGGGTCTTGACTTGTGAGTCTTGACTTGTGTTGATCTGGAATTGTGGATCTTGACTTGTGTTTGACTTGTGAGCCTTGACTTGTGTGGATCTTCACTTGTGTGGTTCTTGACTTGTGTTTGACTTTTGTGGGTCTTGACTTTTGGGTCTTGAATTGTGTGGGTCTTGACTTGTGTGGTTCTTGACTTGTGTTTGACTTCTGTGAGTCTTGACTTGTTTGACTTGTGTGAGTCTTGACTTGTGTGAGTCTTGACTTGTGTTGATCTGGACTTGTGGATCTTGACTTGTGTTTGACTTGTGCGAGTCTTGACTTGTGGATCTTGACTTGTGTTGGACTTTTGTGGGTCTTGACTTGTGTTTGACTTGTGCGAGTCTTGACTTGTGGATCTTGACTTGTGTTTGACTTGTGCGGGTCTTGACTTGTGCGGGTCTTGACTTGTGTTTGACTTGTGTGAGTCTTGACTTGTGGATCTTGACTTGTGTTTGACTTGTGCGGGTCTTGACTTGTGTTTTTCACTTGTGTGGATCCTGACTTGTGTTTGACTTGTGTTGATCTTGAGTTGTGTGGGTCTTGACTTGTGTTGATCTTGACTTGTGGGTCTTGACTTGTGTTTCACTTGTGTGGATCCTGAATTGTGTTTGACTTGTGTGGGTCTTGACTTGTGTGGAAAATGCCTTCTATTGTCTCTGTAGCACAGGAGCACTTTTTGAAAGAGAATTTATTAATGTCATGAAATTGATTTGACATTTGCTTTTGTATTTATGGCTAGGCCACTTGTACTATTTTAAGCCCCTTTCCCCTTGTTAATACTCATTTTGTGTTATGACCTTTTTTTTTTGTCTGGTCTATTTGCGCTGATAATATTGTGCTTGTTTGCTATTCTTTGCATTCATTTAATCTTTTAATACTTCCATACCTCTGTTACCTTTCCCTTTAAACTACTTGTAAATATGCCCTTGTCCTATTTGTTTTAGTTGTATAGTGCTTCTCAAAATAGTTTAAAAGTGTCTTTATGCCACTTAATTTTAGCCTTTGTGTTCCTTTTCATCATTTAGATTGATTTGTCCTAGTATCCTCTTCGAATCCCTCATTTAAGTTTGATTGTCAAATGATGGCCTTTGTTCATTATTTCTTATGTGTTTTTTTGATATTGTCTTTACAAAAGTGTAAAAATACAAAATTTTAAAGTCCCTATTTTTTGCCCCTTGCTTCATGCTCCTTTTTTCCCTTTTGTAGAAATGTTAATGTTTTGTATTTATGCTGTTGATTGAATGTATTACATTGACAAATGTAAGGGAATACAACAGGCAATCATTTTCTTCTATACATAAATGTTTTGAAACAAACAAAAAAAAAAAAGATATGCAATAACTGTACTGTCATTTTAATGCATTGTATTTTTAGGTGTTGCATTTTTATGGTCTGAAGTTAAATATCTCCAACTTCTTAAATGTTACTGTTCAGAGAGAGAGTGTGTGTGCTTACTGAGAAGGAACATGGCATTCTTGTACGTACAGTCACTGCAAATCTTCACTACATTAATGCCTTTTATTATTTATACTTTTATAAAGCTGTACAAGTAATTTGCTTTGTACAACAACATAGTCCTGAAACTGCTGCTGTTGTATTTATGCCTTCACCTCATGTATTTAAGTTTTTTTTTTTAATTGTCACAATGGCCCTTTTTGTATTTGTGCATTTTTACCATCTTTTGTATTAATTTTATTCCTTTTTCTTGTCTTTGCCTTTTTTTCCTAAGCCTATTTTTTGTTTTGTTTATGATTTAATGTCTTCCATCTTTTATTAATGCTCCTTGTCTTAGTCAATGGGACAGGGACATAGAATGCTTTTAGAAAAATGGGAATGGGCATAAAAAGGCTTTACTCTGTTCTATTTTGTATTGAAAGGAACTGCATCAAATGGTTTGTATGTACTTTTTGCATAATTATGCACTTGTTTTTATTCTCTTACTGTCTTTTGTATGTTCTCATGGTCTGGGCATCATTTTCTGCTTTGGTTCATCACTGTTGTGGTCACTTGTATTTTATGCTGCGATTTCATTCAGCCTGTTTGAATTTTATTCTTCCCCTGATGGTATGGCTATCGGGTTCATGGGGTGCTTAGTTCTCCACATAAAAAGAAAATTCATTTTCATTAACTTCTGTTAAAGTGTTCAACCGTTGGAATTGGGTGGGTGGGTGGGACTTGTGGATCTTGACTTGTGTTAGGGTTGATTTCAACCTTTCACCTCATCAGTCCATCAACTGCAGGTGCAAATCAAAGTTACTTGAGCTACAATATATAGGGGTGTATCCCACTCACAAAGAATTTCTTTTTTCAGTTTTTTTGTTTTTATTTATATTGTACTAAATGTAATTTTTGTATTTATGGTTTCGCCTCTTGTTCCTTTTAAGATCAATTTTGTCTTTTTATTATCCCTTTCTATTTTATGACCCTTTTGTCTGTCTTTGTCTTAAACATTAAAAAAACAATAAAAATAAAAACCTAAATATACCATGAATGCATTTTTTTTAATTATATATCTTTCACTGGTTTCTAACATTTTCTGTCTGCTTTTTATGCTATTGTTTGCCTTTCTTATATTGTAAAGCTTTGTATTGAAGTTGTAAACTTACTTTTTTGTATTTTGTTGCACTTGACTTTGTTTTCATTTTAATTTCTTTTTTTTTTACTTGGGTTAACAAAAGGCTTTAAAAAAACAGAACATGGAAACAAATATGGACCATAACCCGTGTTTTACTCTTATGACTTTACTTGTGCCCATATTGTTTAATTTGGAACACCCCATTTGTGAATCCTAACCTTTTTTTTGCATTTTTAAAATTACTTTAAGTTTTTGTGAGGTTTATAATCTGTTTTGGTTTATTTTGTGTTCCCAACAGCTGGAGGGACCGGCCAACACAGGATAGACAATCCAGTCTGATGTCCTTCACACTCAGCCTCTCATTGATGCTGCTGCTCCTCCCCCTCCTCTAGTGTCATCTAGTTAATGTGGCCTGTGTTTGTTGGCTACTTTCAGCTCTTTGGTTCATCCTTCATTTACCCTTTACACATTGAGTCCACCTTTGTGCCAAGCCCCAGACTTGTGGCGGAGCTGGTAATCTGAGGCCCAAGACAGGTCGACAGAGTGAAAGTTAGGTTGATGCTCTATCAGGTCCTCCATGGGCAGTTATTGCCCTGCAGTGCAGTGGTCTTGTCTCTGCCCAGGTCCCCATCTCTAATGGCTCCATCTGAGTTGGTTGTCCACCGAGTTGTAACTGGCACATTCACCAAAGGTCCCCCCTATCCTTTTATTGACTGTGTTTTGGCTCTACATCCCATCCTAAAGCAGCTTTGTCCACTTGACTTATTTTTGATACTTTGTATTGTTTAACCTTGTTTTTTGTATTTCAGCACATTTTAGGTTTTTTATTTTAGGATTTTTTATGCCCTCTATATTTCAATCAGTCTGTCTTTTTTCCTTTTGTACAGTATTTTATTTACTAACTTCTATTTAAACTTTGTTCTGTGCCCTTTATGGTCTTGTCTAAGCTATTCTAAGACAGAACAAAATAAAGTTGTGAAGCATAAAAGCTGCATGTCTCAGATTATTCTTCCTATTGCCCTTTAGTGTTTGTATTTCTGCTGTTTGCCTTTTATGCCTCTGCCAGTTAAGTCCCTTTTTTGTGCCCTGTTGTAGTGATGGTTTTTACATCACCTGTTCCTTGTGGTGTTAGATTAAATTTGTAATACCCTTTATGCCTTAATGCTCCTTAATTTTTGTCTCTGCACTTATGTCCTTATCATGGTCTCAATGGCACTTTTTGTATTTGTGCATTTTTCCCATCTTTTGTATTTTGATCTCTTTGCATTTGAACCATCACTGCTCTTGTCTTTGCATTTTCCCTTAGCCTATTTTAGTTTTATTGGCTTTTTATGATTGAATGTTTTCTATATATCTTTAATTTATGCTCCTTGCCTTGTAAGCCATTGTGCTGTTTTATGACCCAGTCCCATTGACCATTTTTATGCCCGTTCCTATTTTTCTAGAACAGTTGTATTTTGTATTTAAATGTACTTTATAAAAGGTTTGCCTTTACTGTTTGTGTGTTTTGTAAATGTATGTGCCTGTTTATATTCTGACTGCCTTCTGTATGTTAGCATTAGTGGCTGTCTTACTACACCATTTTTCTGCTTTGATTCATCTCTATGTTCTTGTGCTGATTTTTATTTGTGCCTGATGCTGCTATTTCATTCAGCCTGTTTGAATTTTGTTCTCCCTGATGGGATGGTTGAGTTTTCTGGGTACTTGATTCATTTTCATGAACTTCTGGAAAACTGGAGATCTTTCTTTTCAAGTGTTCAGCTGCTGGACTTGGGTGGGTGGGACTTGTGTTGTACTTCAGTGGGTGGGTCTTGTCCAAGGTTGATTTTTCACCCTGCACCTCATGAGTATCAACTGCAGGTGCAAATCAAAGTCACTTAAGCTACAATATATAGGGATGCCTCCTGTGCAGACACTTTTTTTTTTCTTAAGTGTTTTAGTTACATTGTACTAATCTTGTATTTATCTTAATTAAAAAAGGGACAGACAAACTATGGTTTCTCCTCTTGTTCCATTTGAATTTCTATTTTATGACCCTTTTGTCTGTCTTTGCATTTATTTTATATTTAGATCTTTATTTTAAAGCATTGTTTTTATTGTTAAATACCTTTTAACTTGTTTCTTACATTATCTGTTACCTTTTATGCATTGTTTGCCCCTTCTTATATTGTAAAGCTTTGTATGAAAGTTGTAAACTTGTCTTGTATTTTGTTACACTTTGTTTTGTTTTTCATTTTAGTTTTTAAACATTTTCAAAATGACTGTAAAGTACTTGTCAGGTTATAATCTTTTTTTTTCTTTTTTTTATAACCCATTATCCTGTGTTAGCTGGTCCCTCCAGCTGTTTAAACAGTCCAGTCTGATGTCCTTCTCACTCAGCATGAAGCCTCTCATTGATGCTCCTCCCGCCTCCTCTACCCATGTCATCTATTTAATGGGGCCTGTGTCCGCTGGCTCCTTGCAGCTTTTTGCCTCATCCTTCATTGCACCTTGGGTCAACCTTTGTATTCCAGATTACCAGCTCCGCCTAGGTGTTGATCCTCTGTCTTTGTGCCAAGCCCCAGACTTAACTTTCACTCTGTCGACCTACCCGTTCCACCATGGGCAGTTATCCCTCAAGCTGTATCGGGGGTCTTGCCTTATTCCTTCAACCTCTGTGGTTCTGCCTCTGCCCTGCAGTGCAGTGGTCTTGCCTTGGGTCTTCAGCTCTGCCTAAATCCTCATCTCTAATGGCTCCATCTCATTTTGTTGTCCCCCGGGTTCTGCTTGGTCCATTTACCAAAGGTCCACCTATTCTTTTATTGACTGTGCTACGGCCCTACATCCTGGTGACCTTGTTGGGGCTTCCTGCCATGTTCTGCCTCACTATTCCCTCCATTATCTCCTCTGTGGTGATTCCCTCTGTCAGCACATCCCTTGGTCACAGCTCTCCCAAGCTCCATATCAAAATGTCAATCATCCTCTGTCTCTTATTTAATACTGTTACAATTTCTTTTGATTTCTTCTAGTACTGTTGTATATTTCTGTTTCCTTTGTATATTTCTATTTCCTTTGTAAGTGTAGTTGTAACTAAATGCTCCTTTTTATTTTTATACTGTTGATTGACTTAATGCGTTTATTTTATATTTTATTCTGTATTTATGCTTTTGATTTGACTTTTAATGTATTTTTTTATTTTGGTGGGAAAGTTACTTTTTGGAAAGTTACTTTTTGGAAAGTTACTTTTTGGAAAGTTACTTTTTGAAAAGTTACTTTTTGAAAAGTTACTTTTTGAAAAGTTACTTTTTGAAAAGTTACTTTTTGGAAAGTTACTTTTTGAAAAGTTACTTTTTGGAAAGTTACTTTTTGGAAAGTTACTTTTTGAAAAGTTACTTTTTGGAAAGTTACTTTTTGGAAAGTTACTTTTTGGAAAGTCACTTTTTGAAAAGTTACTTTTTGGAAAGTTACTTTTTGAAAAGTTACTTTTTGGAAAGTAACTTTTTGAAAAGTTACTTTTTGGAAAGTTACTTTTTGGAAAGTTACTTTTTGGAAAGTAACTTTTTGAAAAGTTACTTTTTGAAAAGTTACTTTTTGAAAAGTTACTTTTTGAAAAGTTACTTTTTGAAAAGTTACTTTTTGAAAAGTTACTTTTTGAAAAGTTACTTTTTGAAAAGTTACTTTTTGAAAAGTTACTTTTTGAAAAGTTACTTTTTGAAAAGTTACTTTTTGAAAAGTTACTTTTTGAAAAGTTACTTTTTGAAAAGTTACTTTTTGAAAAGTTACTTTTTGGAAAGTTACTTTTTGGAAAGTTACTTTTTGGAAAGTTACTTTTTGAAAAGTAGTCACAGTCACAGGTTGATTTTTCACCCTGCACCTCATGAGTCTATCAACTGCAGGTGCAAATCAAAGTCACTTAAGCTACAATATATAGGGATGCCTCCCATGCAGACACTTTTTTTTCTTAAGTGTTTTATTTACATTGTACTAATTTTGTATTTATCTTAATTAAAAAAGGGACATACAAACTATGGTTACTCCTCTTGTTCCATTTGACTTTCTATTTTATGACCATTTTGTCTGTCTTTGCATTTATTTTATATTTAGATCTTTATTTTAAAGCATTGTTTTTATTGTTAATAAATACCTTTTAACTTGTTTCTTACATTATCCGTTACCTTTTATGCCATTGTTTGCCCCTTCTTATATTGTAAAGCTTTGTATGAAAGTTGTAAACTTGTCTTGTATTTTGTTGCACTTTGTTTTGTTTTTCATTTTAGTTTTTAAACATTTTCGAAATTACTGTAAAGTACTTGTCAGGTTATAATCTTTTTTTTTATTTTTTATAACCCATTATCCTGTGTTAGCTGGTCCCTCCAGCTGTTTAAACAGTCCAGTCTGATGTCCTTCTCACTCAGCATGAAGCCTCTCATTGATGCTCCTCCCGCCTCCTCTACCCATGTCATCTAGTTGATGGGGCCTGTGTCCGCTGGCTCCTTGCAGCCTTTTGCCTCA
The DNA here is from genome assembly GCF_988280905.1 of Pimephales promelas. Taxonomy (NCBI): domain Eukaryota; kingdom Metazoa; phylum Chordata; class Actinopteri; order Cypriniformes; family Leuciscidae; genus Pimephales; species Pimephales promelas. The sequence goes on along the minus strand of NC_142789.1, from coordinate 20,078 downwards.
TCCTTCATTGCACCTTGGGTCAACCTTTGTATTCCAGATTACCAGCTCCGCCTAGGTGTTGATCCTCTGTCTTTGTGCCAAGCCCCGGACTTAACTTTCACTCTGTCGACCTATCAGTTCCACCATGGGCAGTTATCATTCAAGCTGTATTGGGGGTCTTGCCTTATTCCTTCAACCTCTGTGGTTCTGCCTCTGCCCTGCAGTGCAGTGGTCTTGCCTTGGGTCTTCAGCTCTGCCTAAATCCTCATCTCTAATGGCTCCATCTCATTTTGTTGTCCCCTGGGTTCTGCTTGGTCCATTTACCAAAGGTCCACCTATCCTTTTATTGACTGTGCTACGGCCCTACATCCTGGTGACCTTGTTGGGGCTTCCTGCCATGTTCTGCCTCCCTATTCCCTCCATTATCTCCTCTGTGGTGATTCCCTCTGTCAGCACCTCCCTTGGTCACAGCTCTCTCAAGCTCCATATCAAAATGTCAATCATCCTCTGTCTCTTATTTAATACTGTTCAATTTCTTTTGATTTCTTCTAGTACTGTTGTATATTTCTGTTTCCTTTGTATATTTCTATTTCCTTTGTAAGTTTAGTTGTAACTAAATGCTCCTTTTTTATTTTAATGCTGTTGATTGAATTAATGTGTTTATTTTTTATTTTATATTTATGCTTTTGATTTGACTTTTAATGTATTTTTTTATTTTGGTGGAAAGTTACTTTTTGGAAAGTTACTTTTTGGAAAGTTACTTTTTGGAAAGTTACTTTTTGGAAAGTTACTTTTTGGAAAGTTACTTTTTGGAAAGTTACTTTTTGGAAAGTTACTTATTGGAAAGTTACTTTTTGGAAAGTTACTTTTTGGAAAGTTACTTTTTGGAAAGTTACTTTTTGGAAAGTTACTTTTTGGAAAGTTACTTTTTGGAAAGTTACTTTTTGGAAAGTAACTTTTTGGAAAGTAACTTTTTGGAAAGTAACTTTTTGGAAAGTTACTTTTTGGAAAGTTACTTTTTGGAAAGTAACTTTTTGGAAAGTAACTTTTTGGAAAGTTACTTTTTGGAAAGTTACTTTTTGGAAAGTTACTTTTTGGAAAGTTACTTTTTGGAAAGTTACTTTTTGGAAAGTAACTTTTTGGAAAGTAACTTTTTGGAAAGTAACTTTTTGGAAAGTAACTTTTTGGAAAGTAGTCAGTCACAGGTTGATTTTTCACCCTGCACCTCATGAGTCTATCAACTGCAGGTGCAAATCAAAGTCACTTAAGCTACAATATATAGGGATGCCTCCCGTGCAGACACTTTTTTTCTTAAGTGTTTTATTTACATTGTACTAATTTTGTATTTATCTTAATTAAAGGGACAGACAAACTATGGTTTCTCCTCTAACCCTAACCCTAACTCTTTATTTTAAAGCATTGTTTTTATTGTTAATAAATACCTTTTAACTTGTTTCTTACATTCTGTTACCTTTTATGCCATTGTTTGCCCCTTCTTATATTGTAAGGCTTTGTATGAAAGTTGTAAACTTGTCTTGTATTTTGTTGCACTTTGTTTTGTTTTTCATTTTAGTTTTTAAACATTTTCAAAATTACTGTAAAGGACTTGTCAGGTTGTAATCTCTTTTTTTTTTTTTTTTTTATAACCCATTATCCTGTGTTGGCTGGTCCCTCCAGCTGTTTAAACAGTCCAGTCTGATGTCCTTCTCACTCAGCATGAAGCCTCTCATTGATGCTCCTCCCGGCTCCTCTACCCATGTCATCTATTTAATGGGGCCTGTGTCCGCTGGCTCCTTGCAGCCTTTTGCCTCATCCTTCATTGCACCTTGGGTCAATCTTTGTATTCCAGATTACCAGCTCCGCCTAGGTGTTGATCCTCTGTCTTTGTGCCAAGCCCCGGACTTAACTTTCACTCTGTCGACCTATCCGTTCCACCATGGGCATTTATCCCTCAAGCTGTATCGGGGGTCTTGCCTTATTCCTTCAACCTCTGTGGTTCTGCCTCTGCCCTGCAGTGCAGTGGTCTTGCCTTGGGTCTTCAGCTCTGCCTAAATCCTCATCTCTAATGGCTCCATCTCATTTTGTTGTCCCCTGGGTTCTGCTTGGTCCATTTACCAAAGGTCCACCTATCCTTTTATTGACTGTGCTACGGCCATACATCCTGGTGACCTTGTTGGGGCTTCCTGCCATGTTCTGCCTCCCTATTACCTCCATTATCTCCTCTGTGGTGATTCCCTCTGTCAGCACATCCCTTGGTCACAGCTCTCTCAAGCTCCACATCAAAATGTCAATCATCCTCTGTCTCTTATTTAATACTGTTTTCAATTTCTTTTGATTTCTTCTAGTACTGTTGTATATTTCTGTTTCCTTTGTATTTCTATTTCCTTTGTAAGTTTAGTTGTAACTAAATGCTCCTTTTTTATTTTTATGCTGTTGATTGAATTAATGTGTTTATTTTTTATTTTATATTTATGCTTTTGATTTGACTTTTAATGTATTTTTTTATTTTGGTGGGAAAGTTACTTTTTGGAAAGTTACTTTTTGGAAAGTTACTTTTTGGAAAGTTACTTTTTGGAAAGTTACTTTTTGGAAAGTTACTTTTTGGAAAGTTACTTTTTGGAAAGTTACTTTTTGGAAAGTTACTTTTTGGAAAGTTACTTTTTGGAAAGTTACTTTTTGGAAAGTTACTTTTTGGAAAGTTACTTTTTGAAAAGTTACTTTTTGAAAAGTTACTTTTTGAAAAGTTACTTTTTGAAAAGTTACTTTTTGAAAAGTTACTTTTTGAAAAGTTACTTTTTGGAAAGTTACTTTTTGGAAAGTTACTTTTTGGAAAGTTACTTTTTGGAAAGTTACTTTTTGGAAAGTTACTTTTTGGAAAGTTACTTTTTGGAAAGTTACTTTTTGGAAAGTTACTTTTTGGAAAGTTACTTTTTGGAAAGTTACTTTTTGGAAAGTTACTTTTTGGAAAGTTACTTTTTGGAAAGTTACTTTTTGGAAAGTTACTTTTTGGAAAGTTACTTTTTGGAAAGTTACTTTTTGGAAAGTTACTTTTTGGAAAGTTACTTTTTGGAAAGTTACTTTTTGGAAAGTTACTTTTTGGAAAGTTACTTTTTGGAAAGTTACTTTTTGGAAAGTTACTTTTTGGAAAGTTACTTTTTGAAAAGTTACTTTTTGAAAAGTTACTTTTTGAAAAGTTACTTTTTGAAAAGTTACTTTTTGAAAAGTTACTTTTTGAAAAGTTACTTTTTGAAAAGTTACTTTTTGAAAAGTTACTTTTTGAAAAGTTACTTTTTGAAAAGTTACTTTTTGAAAAGTTACTTTTTGAAAAGTTACTTTTTGAAAAGTTACTTTTTGAAAAGTTACTTTTTGAAAAGTTACTTTTTGAAAAGTTACTTTTTGAAAAGTTACTTTTTGAAAAGTTACTTTTTGAAAAGTTACTTTTTGAAAAGTTACTTTTTGAAAAGTTACTTTTTGAAAAGTTACTTTTTGAAAAGTTACTTTTTGAAAAGTTACTTTTTGAAAAGTTACTTTTTGAAAAGTTACTTTTTGAAAAGTTACTTTTTGAAAAGTTACTTTTTGAAAAGTTACTTTTTGAAAAGTTACTTTTTGAAAAGTTACTTTTTGAAAAGTTACTTTTTGAAAAGTTACTTTTTGAAAAGTTACTTTTTGAAAAGTTACTTTTTGAAAAGTTACTTTTTGAAAAGTTACTTTTTGAAAAGTTACTTTTTGAAAAGTTACTTTAACACAGGAGCACTTTTTAATAAAGAGAAAATTTATTAATGTCATGAAATTGATTGGACAACATTTGCTTTTGTATTTATGGCTTGGCCACTTGTACCATTTTATGCCCCTTTTCCCCTTCTTAATACTCATTTTGTGTTGTGCTTGTTTGCTATTCTTTGCATTTATTTAATCTTTTAATACTTCCATACCTCTGTTACCTTTCCCTTTAAACTACTTGTAAATATGCCCTTGTCCTATTTGTTTTAGTCAATTTTAGTTGTATAGTGCTTCTCAAAATAATTTAAGTGTCTTTATGCCACTTAATTTTAGCCTTTGTGTTCCTTTTCATCATTTATATTGATTTGTCCTAGTATCCTGTTCGAATCCCTCATTAAAGTTTGATTGTCAAATGATGGCCTTTGTTCATTATTTCTTATGTGTTTTTTATATTATCTTTACAAAAGTTTAAAAATAAAAAATGTTAAGTCTCTATTTTTTGCCCCTTGCTTCATGCTCCCTTTTCCCTTTTGTAGAAATGTTAATGTTTTGTATTTATGCTGTTGATTGACAAATGTAAGGGAATACAACAGGCAATGTAATACATTCAATCATTTTATTCTATACATAAATGTTTGAAACAAACAAACAAAAAAGATATGTCTTAACTGTAATGTCATTTTAATGCATTGTATTTTTAGGTGTTGCATTTTTATGGTCTGAAATGTTCTATACTTCTTAAATGTTACTGTTCAGAGAGAGACTGTGTGTACGTACAAGAATGCCATGTTCCTTCTCAGTAAGCACAGTCACTGCAAATCATCACTACATTAATGCCTTTTATAAAGCTGTACAAGTAATTTGCTTTGTACAAGTATAAATAATAAAACAACATAGTCCTGAAACTGCTGCTGTTGTATTTATACCTTCACCTCATGTATTTAAGATTTTTTTTTGTTGTCACAATGGCCCTTTTTGTATTTGTGCATTTTTCCCATCTTTTGTATTAATTTCATTCCTTTTTATTGTCTTTTCCATCTTTTCCTAAGCCTATTTTTTTTTATTTTTTATGATTTAATGTCAATCATCTTTTATTAATGCTCCTTGTCTTAGTCAATGGGACAGGGACATAGAATGCTTTTAGAAAAATGGGAATGGGCATAAAAAGGCTTTACTCTGTTCTATTTTGTATTGAAAGGAACTGCGTCAAATGGTTTGTCTGTACTTTTTGCATTGAAAGGAACTGCGTCAAATGGTTTGTCTGTACTTTTTGCATAATTATGCACTTGTTTTTATTCTCTTGCTGTCTTTTGTATGTTAGCATTAGTGTCTGTCTTATCATGCCCATTTTCTGCTTTGATTCATCTGTTGTTGTGGTCACTTGTATTTTATGCTGCGATTTCATTCAGCCTGTTTGAATTTTGTTCTTCCCCTGATGGTATGGCTATCGGGTTCATGGGGTACTTAGTTCTCCACATAAAAAGAAAATTAATTTTCATTAACTTCTGTTAAAGTGTTCAACCGTTGGAATTGGGTGGGTGGGATTTGTAAAGACAAGGGACTTGTCAAAGGACTTGTGGATCTTGACTTGTGTTAGGGTTGATTTCAAACTTTCACCTCACCAGTCTATCAACTGCAGGTGCAAATCAAAGTTACTTGAGCTAAAATATATATAGGGGTGTATCCCACTCACAAAGACATTTTCTTTTTTCAGTTTTTTTTTTATATTGTACTAAATGTAATTTTTGTATTTATGGTTTCGCTCTTGTTCCATTTAAGATCAAGTTTGTTCTTTTTTTTATTATCCCTTTCTATTTTATGACCCTTTTGTCTGTCTTTGCATTTATGGTAAATTTAGGTTTTTATTTTATTTCTTTTAATGTTTTTAAGCCATTTTTTAAATTATATATCTTTCACTGGTTTCTAACATTTTTTTGTCTGCTTTTTATGCTGTTGTTTGCCTTTCTTATATGCTATTGTTTGCCTTTCTTGTTTTGTAAAGCTTTGTATTGAAGTTGTAAACTTACTTTTTTGTATTTTTTTACACTTGATTTTGTTTTTCATTTTAATTTCTTTTTTTTTTACTTGGGTTAACAAAAGGCTTTAAAAAACAGAACATGGAAACAAATATGGACCATAATCTGTGTTTCTACTCTTTTATGACTTTAATTGTGTCCATATACCACTTTGTGTAATTTGGAACACCCCATTTGTGAATTGTAACTTTTTTTTGCATTTTCAAAATTACTTTAACGGGAACACAAAATAAACAAACAGATTATAAACCTCACAAAAACTTAAACAGCTGGAGGGACTGGCCAACACAATCCAGTCTGATGTCCTTTACACTCAGCCTCTCATTGATGCTGCTCCTCCTTCCCTCCTCTACCCATGTCATCTAGTTAATGTGGCCTGTGTTTGTTGGCTACTCCCTTTGGTTCATCCTTCATTTTACCCTTTGCACCTTGAGTCCACCTCTGGCCTCAGATTACCAGCTCCGCCATAAGTCTGGGGCTTGGCACAAAGACAGGTCGACAGAGTAAAAGTTAGGTTGATGCTCTATCAGGTCCTCCATGGGCAGTTATTGCCCTGCAGTGCAGTGGTCTTGTCTCTGCCCAGGTCCCCATTTCTAATGGCTCCATCTGAGTTGGTTGTCCACCGAGTTGTAACTGGCTCATTCACCAAAGGTCCCCCCTATCCTTTTATCGATTTTTGTTTTGGCTCTACATCCTCCTTTGCCTTTTTGTTCATAATACTTTCAACTTTTTTTGTGGTTTCACTTTGTACAGTTTTGTATTCCTGTTTAAGTTTACTTTTAACATCATTAACATCTATACAAAAGTGTCAAAGGAGCATGATTTTGTATTTATGCTGTTGATTGACTCGTATTAATGTCACACATGAAATTATATTGACAATTTTTTGCTTTGCCATGCTGAACCGCTTTAATGCTTTTTATTATTCTTTTAATTTTTTCTTAAAGCAGCTTTATCCACTTGACTTATTTTTGCTACTTTGTATTATTTAACCTTGTTTTTTTGTATTTCAGCAAATTTTAGGATTTTTTAAAGTATTTTTATGCCCTCTATATTTCAATTGGTCATTGTCTTTTTTCCTTTTGTACAGTATTTTTTTTTTTTTACTAACTTCTATTTAAACTTTTTGTTCGGTGCCCTTTATGGTCTTGTCTAACCTATTCCAAGATGGAACAAAATAAAGTTCACAAGCATAAAAGCTGCATGTCTCAGATTATTCTTCCTTTTGCATTCCTATTCCCCTTTAGTGTTTGTATTTCTGCTGTTTGCCTTTTAGGCCTCTGCCAGTTAAGTCCCTTTTTTGTGCACTGTTGTAGTGATGATTTTAACATATTTATTCCTTGTGGCGTTTGATTAAAATAGCATTAAGGCATAAGTGCAGAGAAAACTAAATTTGTAATACCCTTTATGTTCTTATCGTGGTCTCATTGGCCCTTTTTGTATCTGTGCATTCTTTCCCATATTTGTATTTTGATCTCTCGCCTTTGCATTTGTATTTATCACTGGTCTTGTCTGCATTTTCCCTAAGCCTACTTTAGTTTTATTGGCTCTTATGATTGAATGTTTTCCATATATCTTTAATTTATGCTCCTTGCCTTGTAAGCCATTGTGCTGTTTTATGGCCCAGTCCCATTGACCATTTTTATGCCCATTCCTATTTTTCTGGAACAGTTGTATTTTGTATTTAAATGTACTTTATAAAAGGTTTGCCTTTACTGTTTGTGCGTTTTGTAAATGTATGTGCCTGTTTATATTCTGACTGCCTTCTGTATGTTAGCATTAGTGGCTGTCTTACTACACCATTTTTCTGCTTTGATTCATCTCTATGTTCTTGTGCTGATTTGTGCCTGATGCTGCTATTTCATTCAGCCTGTTTGAATTTTGTTCTCCCCGATGGGATGGTTGAGTTTTCTGGGTCCTTGATTCATTTTCATGAACTTCTGGAAAAGTGGAGATCTTTCTTTTCAAGTGTTCAGCTGCTGGACTTGGGTGGGTGGGACTTGTGGTGTTGTACTTCAAGTGGGTGGGTCTTGTCTAAGGTTGATTTTTCACCCTGCACCTCATGAGTTTATCAACTGCAGGTGCAAATCAAAGTCACTTAAGCTACAATATATAGGGATGCCTCCTGTGCAGACACTTTTTTTTTCTTAATTGTTTTATTTATATTTTACTAATTTTGTTTTTATCTTAATTAAAAAAGGGACAGACAAACTATGGTTTCTCCTCTTGTTCCATTTGACTTTCTATTTTATTACCCTTTCGTCTGTTTTTGCATTTATTTTATATTTAGATCTTTATTTTAAAGCATTGCTTTTATTGTTAATAAATACCTTTTAACTTGTTTCTTACATTATCTGTTACCTTTTATGCCATTGTTTGCCCCTTCTTATATTGTAAAGCTTTGTATGCAAGTTGTAAACTTGTCTTGTATTTTGTTACACTTTGTTTTGTTTTTCATTTTAGTTTTTAAACATTTTCAAAATTACTGTAAAGTACTTGTCAGGTTATAATCTTTATTTATAACCCACTATCCTGTGTTGGGTTAGGGTCCAGTCTAGGGTAACAGTCCAGTCTGATGTCCTTCTCACTCAGCATGAAGCCTCTCATTGATGCTCCTCCCGCCTCCTCTACCCATGTCATCTATTTAATGGGGCCTGTGTCCGCTGGTTTCTTGCAGCCTTTTGGTTCATCCTTCATTGCACCTTGGGTCCACCTTTGTATTCCAGATTACCAGCTCTGCCTAGGTGTTGATCCTCTGTCTTTGTGCCAAGCCCCGGACTTAACTTTCACTCTGTCGACCTATCCGTTCCACCATGGGCAGTTATCCCTCAAGCTGTATTGGGGGTCTTGCCTTATTCCTTCAACCCCTCTGGTTCTGCCTCTGCCCTGCAGTGGTCTTGCCTTGGGTTAGCTCTGCCTAGATCCTCATCTCTAATGGCTCCATCTCTTTTTGTTGTCCTCCGGGTTCTGCCTGGCCCATTTACGAAAGGTCCACCTATCTTTTTATCAACTGTGCTATGGCCCTACATCCTGGTGACCTTGTTGGGGCTTCCTGCCATGTTCTGCCTCACTATTCCGTCCATTATCTCCACTGTGATGATTCCCTCTGTCAGCACCTGCCTTGGTCACAGCTCTCTCCAGCTCCACATCATCAAGCTGCCAATCATCCGCTGCCTCTTTTTAATACGGTTTTCAATTTTTTTGATTTCTTCTAGTACTGTTGTATATCTCTATTTCCTTTGTAAGTTTACTTGTAACTTGATTCTCATTTTATTTGTTACCCTTATGTATAGATGTGAATTAGATGTGAGTGTGTTGTATTTATGCTGTTGATTGAATTAATGTGTTTTTTTTTATTTTTTTATTTATTTTTATTTTTTATTTTTGCTGTTTGACATTTAATGTATTTTTTTAATTTAATTTTTTAATTTATTATTAATTATTTTATTTTATTTTATTTTTTTATTTTTATGTCTTATTTTTATTTATGCTGTTGATTGACTTAATGTATTTTTTGTAAATTTATTTTTTAATTTTTTTGATCTTATTTTTGTCTTATTTTTATTAATGCTATTTATTGACTTAATGTATTTTTTTTAATTTTTATTTAAATTTTTTTTATTCCTTATTTATGCTGTTGGTAGACTTAATGTGTTTTATTTTTTTTATTTATTTATTTTTTTATTTGTAATTGTTTATTATTATTTTTTTTTATTTATTTATTTTTTATTTGTAATTGTTTATTATTTTTTTTTAATTGTTTTTTTATTTTTGTCTTTATGCTGATTGACTTTTAATGTGATTTTTTTTATTTTATTTTTTTGTTTTTAATTTTTTATTTGAATGTCTTATTTTTGTTGTTGATTGACTTTTTATTTATTTATTTTTTTTGGTATTTTTTATTTTGTTTTTACTTTTATTTATACCGTTGATTGATTTCAATGCATTTTTGTTTTATTGTAAAGAGTTTAATAATTTGTATTCAGAAAAATAATAAAATACATTTTTTTTAAAAGTTTTAATTTTTAATTTTTTAAATTTAAATTTTTAATTTTTAAATTTAAATTTTTAAATTTAATTTTTTAAATTTAATTTTTTAAATTTAATTTTTTAAATTTAATTTTTTGAATTTAAATTTTTAAATTTAAATTTTTAAATTTAAATTTTTAAATTTAAATTTTTAATTTAAATTTTTTAATTTAAATTTTAAAATGTAAAATTTAAAATTTAATTTTTTAAATTTAAATTTCTAAAATTTAAATTTTTAAATTTTATTTTTTTAAATTTTAAAAATTTAAAATTTTTACCCCTCTTACCCCTCTTACCCCTCTTACCCCTCTTAC